>NC_090268.1:336923911-337038911 GCF_040414725.1 Anabrus simplex
GACATACGAAAGTATGTGCATTTTTACCTTCATTTGAAGATTAACTACTCTAAAAGGTACATCATATCGACAAAAGGATTGTAGGCCTACGATAAGACGCCATATATAACGGTCTAAATGGTTGGTCATATGATATGTTCTAGTACAGGGATGGCGAACGTATGCCACGCGTGTCACTAGGTGACACGCGAACACGATTTTGGTGGCACGCCACCTGAACATATTAAAGTTTTTATAGACGTCTTGTACTACAGACTATACATATCCCGTGGATCGTATAGTCAGAGTGTTTGACGTGTAAGAAATAAATATAGAAAACCTGGCCGTCAGTCAGTCAGTGAGTGAAGTTTGACTTGTGTGTGGTAGCCAGTAGCGCGTAATTATTCGTTGTGTGTTACTGTTTATTGAATGTCGTTTGTATACAGACCTCACAAACATATTTTCGGTGCCGAAGAAACAGAAACTTAACAAAGTTAGTGACCGGAATCTTCAAGAACAGCGGACAAGGGAATTCGGAGCGATAGAAAGAAGCAATAAAGCTTTGTGTTGCCTGTGCTTGAAAACCGTCGTGTTCCGCACATTTAATGTAAAGCGCCATTTCGAGATGAATAATTTAAATGGTCGTTCCATGCCAATTGAAGAAAGAATACAATACACAAAACAACTACAAAACAAACTAGTTGTTTTGTATCATCTTTCAGGCCAAGAAATAATATCAGTGCGGTTGTTTCCATCTGTCTCAGTGCATGTTAGAGCATGGGAAACAGATTTCTGACGGTGAGTTCTTGAAAGAGACTTTCTTTTTGACGTCCGATACATTAATTGAAGACATTCCTAACAAGCAACAAATAATTAACAGAATTAAAGAAATGCCAGCCAGCCATCCGAAATACTGTCAAGGGTAGAATAATAAGAATGAGTGAAGATGTTTCAGAGCAATTGAAAGCTGATTCAGATAGCTCCCAGATGTATTCCGTATGTTTTGATGAAAGTACGGATGTGATCTTACAAGAAAGGATTGCTATTTTTGTCTGATTTACTTGTGTTAATGCGATCAGGGAGGAATTAGTTAAATTGTGAGTTTACGAAATACAACAATAGGTAAAAATATAAAGAAGGATGTGAAGCAACTTGTATTAATAATGGGGTTTGACTTACAGAATATTGCCTCAAGTATGGTGGGTATTCATAATGGGTTTGTGAAATTTCTCTTTAAAAAATTTAAACACCCTATTTTACAGTTCCATCGTTTGTTTCAACCAGGAAGGCCTATGTGCTAAGGAAGGTATGCAATGATTTGAAAGAGTACTCTCGGTGGTAACTAAAATTGTGAACTTCATACCTGCACGTGCTCTAAATAATCGCCAGTTCTTGAAAATGTTACACGAAATGGAATCTCATTGTGGCGTACTTGTAATGTACAATAATGTTCGCTGGCTGAGTCGTGGGCAATTACACCAGAGGCTTGTCTAATTCTTGGACAAAATTCGCTTCTTAATGATAGAAAAGTACCAAGAATTCCCAGAACTCACGGAACCTATTTGGCTGTGCGAATGAATGTTCCTTCGTGATTTTAAAGCAGTATACAATGAATAAGGAACTACAAGGAAAGGGACATACTGCACATATATTGTTTGAGGTCATAAAATCATTCCAGAGAGAACGTGTATTCGTCAGGGATGTTGAAACAAGGAATATTGAGTACCTTCCTTCACTTAAAGTACAACTTGAACTGATGTCAAATTTTGCAAATCATTTAAGTTTTGAAGGCATAGAAAGTATATGTAAGAAGTATGTGGGCGTCTCACAAAATTCAAAGCGAGCAATTTCCAAGAGATTTTTCCAATTTCGAGATTTGGAGAAAACATTGCAGTTTGTTACAAACCTCATATTGCACAAATGAGTAACATTAAGGTAGTTTTTACTGACCATTTAGAAATGGAGTTGGCTGAATGTGAAACGCTGCGTGAAAAAATTCGTACAACTTGGTGAATCATGGGTGAAAAAAGACTGTGCTGTTGATGGTGAATACTCTCTCCAGAAGCCAGACAACTTAATACCTGAACAATGGGACAGCATCCCACAAATTTTTCGGTGAGGAAGATACTTGCAACAGTATTACTTACTTTGTTTTGGTCATCATATGCCTACGAACAGATATTTTCTACAATAAACGTTGTGAAGTCAACAGTTAGAAGACGTCTCGGTTCAGACCTAAGTGCTTCTTGGATGGTATTGAAGACAAGAAGTTATGAACCTAATATAAATGACATGGGTACTAAATGTGAGAACGACATTTCACTTGAAGTCCATTAGCAATATTAGTATTTTTAATTGTTATATCTAATAACGTGTGATGACTAAGTATGTTACAATGGGAACTTATTATACATATTTATACAAGTAATGCTGGGTATTCTCCAAACTTACATACTTAAAAATGTATTTTAATGTATTTGCAAAATACAACCACGAACCACGCAATCAAACGTATTTACAAGATATATATTAAATAAATAAGTAAATAAATAAATGACTAAATGAATAAGTAACATATTATGAAACATAATGGGGAATTCAGAAAGGAAGCCATAGGGGGGGGGGAGGGGTTTTAGCCATTCCTTAAAAGAAAATAACAAGTGGCACAGCAAGCAGTTGAGAATAATAAATCAGACATAAATTGGCACACTAGTTGGAAAAGGTTCGCCATCCCTGTTCTAGTATCTCATCTATTTATGGGTAATATTGAGTTAGAAGGTTGAATACTGTGAAATTTTGGTAAGGTTTTCTCACAGCGAATGACTTTTCGGACACATATGTGACATATACAAACATAGAATTTTGTACACATATAGCTACTGCGTAGGCCAACGTTCACGTAGAAATCGATGACCCTATATTTCGGATAAGTGAATCAAACTACCAATTATACATGTAAAACGTGCAAAAAATGCGTACAATCCAGAAATAGAGCCAAATTTAACGTATAAGAGATAGAGATACGACAAAATATCTTAGGAGCAAAGTTGTAGATTAATCCAAATTGAACCAAGAATGTGCCATCAGTTTTGTGATACGACTTACCGTTTAGCCACCAAATACCTCAATAGGAAGGTCTGCACCGTCTTCAAAATTGCCTCCATATTTCGATAATTTTTGGGGGTAAAAAATAAACATTTCTAAGATCTCGTCATTTTTCCGTCGATTACAGGCCAAACGCTATAATTTTGCTAAATTTCAATTTTCTAGCTCGTCTGTCAGTGTTTTTCGCCATCTTGATATGGGGAAGGGATTAAAAATTAGGACTTTCAGGAAACTTTTAAGCCCATGAAACCTATAGGTTATCGTTTAGGATAAATATATCCGACTGCGTTCTCATGCTGAGCGCCAAATTACAGACTCCCAGCGAGGCCCCTCAGGGTATTTTGAAAATTTTCTATTTTACTATTGAATCCTGAATTCATGAGCTTCTCCGTTACCAAGTTTTAAGTTTTTAGGGTGCCTGAAAGTGCCTCGTTAATTCACGTCTATATTAATATTTATACCTTAACTTATATACACAGTACAGTATATACGTATATAGATCGTTCCAAACCGACTTCCATTTATTAATATGGGTTATATTTAACCCCGTTCCCTAGGGGTTCTAGGGGCATTCTGCCCCCGCAGTATATTTTCCAGATAGTAGGTAATATTTGTACGCCTCCCTCCCCAAAGCGGGCCGAACTTGCACTTTAAAAATGTTCCGACACTATTCATCTCAGCAACCCCGAAAAGTATGGATTCGACACTATTTTCGATTATTTTCATATATCACTCCCCCTCGGACCCCCCCACTCCAAAGGGGGCTGATGTTGGACTTTAAAAATTTCCGGATTGTTACTATTCATCTCAGCGACCCCGAAATCAATGGATTCGATGCTATTATCGATTATTTGTATATATCACTCCCCTTCGGCCCCCTTCACGATGGGCGCTGACTCGAACTTTTAAATAATCTCGCGTGCTACTATTCATGTCAGAGAACCCGAAAACTATGTATTCGACACTATTTTATATTAATTTTACGTATAACTGCCTTGACCACCCACCCTTAAGGGTGCTAGGGATGGCTTACCCCCACAGTATTTTCTCCAGGTAGTAAGTTACGAGTGTACCAAATTTCTACGATTTTGCTCCAGTGGTTTAGGAGGAGATGTGTCATTTACATACATAAGTTACATACATTCAAATATTCATTTTTATATACTGTATATAGATGACGGATAAGCAAGAGCACGTTGAAAAGTGCCGACCTCCACTTCGAGATTCATAACGCCTAAACAGTGCATGATATTAACAAACGGTTTGCGCCATAAGACGACACATTTATTGGTCTACAGGTTTCTTTCTAAACTTTTTCCTCGTATCTCCCATATCTAGGGGGTAAATTGAGTTCATAAATTTGAATAGGATGAAATTTGGGTACATTTTTAACTTTTTACTTTACTTTTCTCATGCTTATGTATAAGCTAGAATCATGAAATTTGGTTCACATATGACCTTTAATAGTATCAATGTGCGCACCCAATTTGATGATCCTATCATTCTGATAAGTGTGTCAAACAATGAAATATACTTGTAAAAAACACCAAATTTACGAACAATCCAGAAATACGGCCAAATCTAACGTATAAGGGGGAGAGATACGACAAAAAGTCATAGGTCCCAAGTTGTAGATCACTTCAAATTGAACGCAGATTATGCCTTCCGTTTTGTGATACGAATTACCGTTTAGCCAACAAATACCTCAAAAGGAATGTCTACGCAGTCATTAAAATTGCCTCCATATTTCGATATCTTTGGGGGGAAAATAAAAAAATTGAACATTTTGGGATTTTTCCGTCGGTTAGGGAGTAAAACCTATAATTTCACCAAATTTCAATTTCTACCTCGTCTGGCAGGTCCTGTCGCCATCTTGATTTGGGGGGAACGGCGGGTAAAATTAGGAAATTCCTGAAAATTTTTAAGTCCACGAAACCTATAGGATAAATTATACGACTGCGTTCTTATGCTGAGCTCAAATTTTGATGCCCCCCAACGTGTCTTCTTCAGGGAATATTGAGAATTTTCGATTTTTCTAGGGATCCCGTGGTCATCAGCTTCTCCCGTACCAAGTTTCAAATTTCAGAGATTTCTGGAAGTACCTCATTAATTCACGTATTTTTTCATTTTTAAATATTTATATATACATCGCTCCAAAACGACTTGCTTTTATATATATTTATATATATATATATATAGAAGAAATCGCCCGTCCTCCATTGTGAGTGACCGTTCGGCTTCGGAATACAGTCAAGATTAAAATTTAAATATAATTTAAATAGGATTTAACGTGCTCAGTTAATATTAAATTACAGATAATGGATATTAATAAATGTGGACATCCTATAAAATGGACATTTCGGTATTGGGAATAATTACATGGATACATAGTACATGTGTACTATGGACCAATATTTTATGGACATAATTCCAAATGGTAAGTCTGAAAAGTGGGCTTGTCATCATGAAACCAAAAACAAAACATCTCAATCAATATGGACAAAACACTACTCATTCGAGTTCAACATTGTCAGCAGGATACAAACAAGAATTGGTACGACTTACAAACGCATTGAATAAGAGTTATTTTCAAGCACACTTCACTCCTTACAGAAGACTATTGAAAATGCGGTGTGTCACTTTTATTTGTTTTTATTTTTACAATTTGCTTTACGTCGCACCGACACAGATAGGTCTTATTGCGACGATGGGATAGGAAAGGCCAAGGAGTGGGATGGAAGCGGTCGTGACCTTAATTTGCCTGGTGGGAAAATGGGAAACCACGGAAAACCATCTGCAGGGCTGTCGACGGTGGGGCCTGAACCCACTATCTTCCGGATGCAAGTTCACAGCTGCGCGGCCAACTCGCCCGTTATGTGTCACTTTTAAACGATAAGGAACGACGTATGGAGCGGCCTGCTGATTAGCATATTTCATAGGTTCAAGAATTAATTCTCAAGGCTGTGAGTTTGAATCTCACCATAATTAGTCTGCATTTAAAAGAGTTTAAAGGAGTAAATGAAAGATACTCCCGATAGTAGATTTACTGACATGAAAAAGAAGGAAGTATCAACAGCACATCCGTAGAGTGGTCCACAACCGAATAGGTTATCTCAGACAGATGATCCACGGCTACTTCTGGTTTTATATTATGCTCTGTACTCGGGAGACAGGTCGGTTTTAATACCCCGTCGGTCATCCTCGAAACGATTTTCCGTGGTTACCCATGTTACCTCGAGGCAAATGCCTGGATGGTACCTTTCCCACGGGCAGGCCGCTTCATTCCCATTCGTATCCCGGGCAATAACCCTTACATCAACAGACAACACCCTCACATGGTGGTACATGTACATTATCCCCACGGGAAGTGCCGGAAAAAGCACCTTCAACACTGCCGGCACTAAAAGGCACACGCTAAGTTCAGAGAATTTTGAGACCGGAGGTGGGATGAGGAGTCATTTTTCTTGAGGGTCGGTGAAAGCTGTGATTGCTATTATTTATCAGCTAGTCTAAGAAAGAATTACTCCTACTGTAGATTTTTATCGTTTAATATAATTAAACAAGATTCACGTTCATTAAATATCAGTAAACATTTCTGTTAATATTTTGGGCACTCAGAGGCACGTATGTTTGCGATTCTGAACTTTATTATTATTATTATTATTATTATTATTATTATTATTATTATTATTATTATTATTATTATCAGCCGGCCTTGCGGTGTAGGAGCAGAGTGTCTGGCCTCTTACGCGCAGGCCCCGGCTACGATTACCGGCTGTCAGGGATTTTTATCTGGATCTGAGGGCTGGTTTGAGGTCCACTTAGCCTACGTGATTACAGTTGAGGAGCTATCTGACGGTGAGGTAGCGGCCCCGGTCTAGACAGCCAAGAATAACGGCTGTGAGGATTCGTCGTGCTGACCTCACGACACCTTCGGGCTGAGCAGCAGTCACTTGGCAGGCCAAGGCCCTTCTTGGCTTTTGATCCATGGGTTTTTTATTATTCTTAGGCCATTATTATTTCTTTCACTGGTGTTACTTTTAATCTGAGAACCTAATAACCAGATTCAATTAATATTATTTAGTATTTATATGTTGTTTTATGTTTCAATAAAATAAAGAAAGAGGAATACAGATATTCAACGGAAGAGAGGTAACCCCGGTAAAAACCTCCCAACATCTCCTCCTCCCCTGCGTACGGCATGCTTTCTTACCTGCCTACTGAATGGCAGTACCAGAGTGTATATATTAGACAAATGTTTAATATGTTTAATAACTAATCGAGGAAGGAACATGTGCTTTAATTAAGGAATAAGGAGATAAGACGTAGGGGAATTGTAATTAATGCAAACACTTTTTGATCGAGGAAGATTACTCACTGCATCAGAAAAACATGTTTATTCATCACTAATGCCTTCCTCCTGTCAGATACCCGCGATAGCTTCTACCGACTGTTTGTTACTGCTGTTACGCAAAGATTAACTACTTCTCGAGGCAAGCTTTGTTACGAAAACGACATTCATTGAAATCTGACAGTTGATCTTTAGATTTTGTTCGTTTGCATACTGGATCAGGTAAAAGTAACCTTTTAAGAGTGATAACGAACGAATTATTTTGGCCAGTTCCGTGGTGAGTGAGTGTATTTGACTCACATTCAAAGGCCTAAGGGTGATTTTCCGACTAATCCAAAGATATTCGTTCTCACATGGGATTTCACTCAGCCTTGTAAGATCGAATGAGGTAATATGATATGGGGTGCAGCGAATATTTTCTTAGGAACTAAGAGGTGCGTAGGAAATAGCGTCATGCTAAACACGTTGACTGCAGTGTCTACAGATGATGTGGGTGAACAACAATTATCTTGATAACTGGAGAATTAGTATTGGTTCTGAATAAAATAAATTAATGACATATTTTTTATAATTACTGAAAAAATCCCGTATTTTCTTTCAGGTCCTACAATTATGTAATGAACTGGCTGAATATTCAGATGAATTTTAAATATTAATAGGCAAGTTTCATATTTTACTAGCTTTAGAACCCGTTGTCAACTGATTAAGTTTCACGTGATTCTTGAAAATGTTTATTTTGCATCCCTTCAACATTGTTACCAACTAGGGAGAGTGGGTTGAAGCATTACGGTTAGAGTCAAGCGAACAATACCCACACGATGTGCACTCCGAAACACAGGAAATTTACGTTTCAGTATCAAATTACATAATGGAGAAATACCAGGTAAACTAGGGGCTGCCTGGCCGAGGCGGTAAAGGCATTCTCGGTTCGCCCGGAAGGACGTGGGTTCGAATCCCCGTCAGGAAGTCGTAAAATTAAGAAACGAGGTTTACACTTCCGGAGGTGCATATGGCCCTGAGGTTCACTCAGCCTACACCAAAATGAGTACCAGGTTAATTCCTTGGGGGCAAAGGCGGCCGGGCGTAGAGCTAACCACTCTACCCCATCACGTGCCGAGGTTAACAATGGTGGAGGCCTTTACCTACCACTCCTCCAAGGGCCTTCATGGCCTGTACCGAGGTGAAATAATAAATAGACCAGGTAAACTCCGTCACAGTTTATGGATTATTAGTGGGTGCAAGAGGTACCATACCGGGGATGGTGCCTGAGTTGTGGAAAAGATCTCAATAATTTACAAGAGATCTGCATATTGGGATGTTGTCCAGGCGGTTGATTCCCTATCAATTGTATATCTAGTATTTCCATAAAAGATTTCAGAGCAGGTAAGACCCTATCGAATATCTACTATGGTAAAGTGTTCTAATATCTAATTCCTCTTCCTATAAATGAATACTTGCCCCAACCTGTCCTCTTGAAGTCGAACTTAAACTTCATATCGTCCTTCAAGGAGCAAAATCTGACATGTCAAAATGCTCTTCCTTTCCATTATTTTCCTTAATAATTGGCTTCGTCTCCCAACCACCTATTAACACGCAGTTCATCAGAACAATTTTCATTCAGCTCATTTTCCTGTGCGGGTGCGTAAAGGAAAATGAACCTTACCCTACCGTACTGTAGGAATGTATGATTATCTGAACTATTTCAGCACTCCTGCAGTGTTAAGCATTGAAGGTGTAAAGGAAAATGAACCTGAAATACCTCATACTCTAGGAGTGGGTAAATATGAAATTTAAACGTACACTCCTACTGTACTATACAGTACAATAAGTTTCATTTTCCTTTACAAGCGGGCATGGGAAAATGAACTCAAAGAAAATTGTTCTAATGGACAGGGTGTCAATATGTGGTTGGGAGGCGTGACCAGTCTTAAGGGAAATAATGGATAGGAAGAGCATTGTCACATTCGTGGGTTTGGCGCAGCAGTGACGACATCGGACCTTATTCTCTTTCATTGCATTAATGGAACTGAACGAAATAATATGTCTTGTTGAGTGATGTTTGACGTTACTCCCTTGCTGGCCAATTACTGTATCATACCTTGGCATATGGACTGAGGTATTGTAACGAAGGCAAATAACGTCTACGTAAAGACCGATATATCCTTTCTGAAAAACATTTAATATTAGTAAAAAAAAGTAGCAATAAAATGCGAATATACGGGTAATGACAGAATAAATTTGTCATCCATTGCTTTGAAGAAAGATTGGCTATACTTGACGAATGGGTTACGAGGAAATGTTAAGTGGAATGCAATAAGGAAGTCCTATTGTCGTCAGAACCAATCACTCTTCGGTTCAGCAACTTATTACGTTCATTATTCATAGCCCTCGGCAGTGTTTACCTTCGCTTCAACGTTTTAGTGTGTGACAAGCAAAAAATGAACCTCATTGACAGAAATTCCTTCTTGAGACGCATTTTAGTTTAAAGTGATGACTCACAACCTGACTAGAAAAAAACTGAAGGTATAGAAATGAGACGATTACATGTTTGTATTATGCTCATTTTATGCTGTTCGTGTTTATTTGATATTTCCTTGTTGCCGGGACAAAACCTCCTATGTGAAATATTTTAGCTTAGAACTTTGGCCGGTAAGGTTCTGTCATCTAAGGGCCAATATTGTGTGACAATAGTCAAGGCATTCTCTCTCTTCATAATGTATGTGCTGCGGGTCAGTATATCTCCAAAATTATTAACACTTAGGAAGTTTCGTCCCGGCAACGACGATTTGTTTATACTGAAAGTCATAGTCTTAAGTTGTGCTTTTCATCGATCTCACCAAGGAATAGTATCAGTTAACTGTCTTATAACACGTTTCTAGATTCAAGTGACACCACTTGAAGAAACAATATGTACTTTTGATCAATAATGAGGGATACATATTCGTACAGTGGAAAGGGGTAGGAGTGAGAAGGAAGCGGCCGTGGCCTCAATTAAGGTCAAGCCCCAGCATTTGCTTAGTGTGAAAATGGGAATCCACAGAAAACCATCTCCAGGGCTGCCGACAGAAGGGTTCGAACCTAACATCTCCCGACTGCAAGATCATAGCTGCGCGCCCCTAACCGCACTGCCAATTCGCTCGAACATATTTATTTATGGAGCTTGGATAGTTATTCCCTAACTGAGGACTAGTTCCTGTTGTCTATTATGTACCAATTTAACTAGCTAAATACTGTATACTGTTCAAACCTATAAGATACGTCAATGGATAGTAATTTAAATAAGTGTGGGTTTATTTCCAGTGTTATAAAATTACATTAACCAAGGAGATTATTCCAGCTTATCGAAGTTTCTTTTTCGATGCGATATGCTGGCTCTACACATGAACATGCATTTTCTGTCACGAACACGAAAAAAAAAAAAAATAGAACAATTCGTAAACGTTGAGTATAATGTGCTGGAATACTGCAGGGAAGTTTAGACTAGCAGTAAACGGACGAACGCCTGGATTCGAAAAAAATATTTACTGTCGAGTGATAAAAAACAAAATATACCGCAAGGTACAAACAATCTAACTTTGTATTTCATTGACAGGCTGCGTGTTTACGTACAGGTGGCGTTACTTACGATTACGGCAATGTTCCATTGACTGCAACCAGCACAATCGATAGCTCGCACACGAACATGGCACGCTCAGTCGATATAAGCTCGAAGTTGTTTAATTTTCCCAACAAACGTCAAACAAAGTGGGCTGTAATTAACTTCCATGGTCTCGTTTCAGGAACTAGACAGGTTTACGGGCAACGCTAATCGAACCTTTCACAGTGCCCAACTATTGATTAGTAAACGTACCAGTGCTGCTATTATTATTATTATTATTATTATTATTATTATTATTATTATTATTATTATTATTATTATTATTATTATTATTATTATTACAGCGTTATGCCTATCTGTGGAGCGCGATGGAAGATATGAATCCTAATAAATAGGAATTGGAAAACCAACGTTCTGCCATTTGTGAATATTGTTTTAAGGAATTAAGGCATGTTAGTGGCTCACTTCCACTAAAATAATACAACCTGCCTTAGGCTATACTGCTGATGTCCTGAATAATTAAAAACTCACCTCACGATGATATCAAAGTATACTTTCCAGTATAGTGTGGAACTCATTGGCTGAATTGTCAGCGTTGAGGCCTTCGGTTCAGAGTGTACCGCGTTCGATTCCCAGCAGGGTCGGAGATTTTAATCGTGTTTGATTAATTCTTCAGGATTGGCGACAGGGTGTTTGTGTTTGATCCAGTTTCCTCGTCATATTCAGACAACACACTACACTACCAACCACCACAGAAACAGACAATAGTGATTACATCCCTCCATATAAGGTTGGCTCCAGGAAGGAAATCCAACCGTAAAACGGGACCAAATTCACATGTGCGACACAGTTCGCACCCGCAAACCCACAGGTGTGGGATAAGAGGTAGAAGAAGACGAACATAGTACAGTATATCGTCGTTGCCGGGACAAAACCTCCTATGTGATAATATTTTTGGAGATATATTGACCAGCAGCACATACATTATGAAGGTCGGGAATGCGTTGACAATTTTCACACAGTATTGCACCTTAGATGACAGAACCTTATCAGCCAAAGTTCTAAGCTAAAATATTTCACATAGGAGGTTTTGTCCTGGCAGCGACGATATATATAGTACCAGCAATTGTACCCGTGCTTCGCTACGGTGAAATGAAATGGCGTATGGCTTTTAGTGCCGGGAGTGTCCGAGGACATGTTCGGCTCGCCAGATGCAGGTCTTTTGATTTGACACCCGTAGGTGACCTGCGCGTCGTGATGAGGATGAAATGATGATGAAGACGACACATACACCCAGCCCCCGTGCCAGCGAAATTAACCAATTAAGGTTAAAATTCCCGACCCTGCCGGGAATCGAACCCGGGACCCCTGTGACCAAAGGCCAGCACGCTAACCATTTAGCCATGGAGCCGGACTTCGCTACGGTGTTCCAGATTGTATACGGATATCGAAGTAAATTAATGTACATGAAGTGAATAATAATTTTTAAATTGCATGTAAATTGGCGTTATCCGAGAAAAAGCATAGGGAAGTCCGCAAACGATGTTTCCAATGTAAAGTGCGAGTTGTGGAGTTGTGATGATAACGACAGGTGCACTTGTCTACCACAATTGGACCATGTTATGCATCACTAGACTAAGTGCCAAAACACCATTCTGAGATAATTGAGCTCAAAGTTTCCAGTCGATTAAAAATCCATTTATTGTTAAATTTTCCCAATTTTTTGCAATAAGTAAGAATTATTACTTTTGAACTCTTTTGTAAAACCTCAACCTAATTACTTATCAAACAACGCTAAAAATAAATAAAATGGTCGTTAGTCTATTTACGTTTCTTGTTTGATCGTGCATTTTTGTTTTGCATCAACAGACTAAGTGACTTTTAAGTCCTTTGGTTGCGTTATGCATAACTAAACAGTGCATTTGGACTAGTCTGTGATAAATCATAAGTAAACTACACGACGTTTCTGAAATTTACAGTTCAATAAATAAATAAATAATTTTTTCACTATATTGAATACATAATCGTAAATGAAGTTGTAAATTACATTACCTAAGATACAAATCATTTGTGAAATCTACAATTTAATGTTATGGAATTATGAAATAAGTCGGTTATTTTTGCTCTCAAGACTTTTGTAGAAATTCCTTTTCTTACCGGTAGTGTGAGGGAATAGCAATAACACGCACAATTTTGCAATAAAAAGTACTTTATTATTTACTAATTGGCACAAAACATTGTAATGTAATGTAAAACAACTGAATAAAAATGGAAATAATAAAGCTTACAAGACAACAACAAATCCAAAATGAACCCGGACATTATGTATTTTACACTTTAAAGCTTTTTATTACCTGGCTTGAATCACAATACTGTAAAAAATGAACATAAACATAAACATAAACAAAACCCCTAAATTAAAAGGTGCCATTGGAAGACTTTTTCACTAATTAGCATGAAACGCAATACTGCTCAGTAACTAAACAAATTTAAGAAAGAAACATAAATGAAAACAAAATCTGTCATTATTCACTTTTATTTCAAAGTCAAGTTGTCCATTGAACCCATCAATATCGTCTTCCACACTATTATTGGTGAAGAAAGACCGATACATTGTTCTGGCATCTTCTGGAATCAGCGGCAGAAGAGACTTCAAGTCTTCAAGTGTAGGTTTTGAAATTGGTTTCCCTCCTGGCCACAGTTGAATAAAGTGTTCACGCAAATGAACTGGTTGTGCAGAAGTTCCTCTTTCCTTTCTTTTCTTTGAATACTTAATTCAACTCCAGTGTCCTGGTCAAAGTCACTCTTCATGAAAATGCTCAGAGGTTTGTCTTGTCTGATTTCAAGTTCTCTCGTTTTCAGCCAGTTTATTTTGGGATTTTCCATGTCAACTTTACGGTTTTTATCTGTTTTTCCAGCATTTGTGTTCCAAAGAATTATTTCTGTTCCATTCTGTGAACAGACAAAGCATTCTTTCTACGACGTACTTTCATCACATTCACAGTGTACAACTGTTGTAGCTTCAGCACGCACTCTATGTCTCCAAAATTGCTGTCGTTGGGCAGAAAACTATGTCCTGGGAGAACGTAGCGCAATGTAATCTTTTCTAGCGTGGAGTGAGTTTCCAAAATCGTTCGTTTTCTTACCTGTAAAACCTCATAGTTATTAGAAATCCTTTTTGCATTTGTAACAATGCGTACGGTTCTTGCTCTGATAGCCTCCATTAATGGTACCATAATGTAGGAAATACGACAGCACAATCGTTTACCATGTAAACATGCACAGTAACAACATACTAGGTTAGTAAACACTACACAGCTGATGTTGTCTGGTGTTGTGAACCAGTGCAGCCACCTGTTTCGTTTAGCATCACTAGACCACAGACCGGTAAAAGGCTCTTGGTCTACTGTTGCATAACTAAACATTGGCTTATCGCTTTTGGTTTCGTGATGCAAAACACAAAAGCAAACATAGGTAAATTTGCACTTCGATTTTTCACATATTTTAAGGCAACTGTTACTAGGACATGTACGGTGATTTTTGTCCATTTAAGTTACGTTGTTTCTCAACAGAATGCGCACAAATACTGATTTTTACAAAATGGCGCTTGGTCTAGTGATGCATAACATGGTCCAATTCATTATGTTTTAGAAACGTTGAATTGGGTGAAAAATGTGTAAGATTTTCACACAGTGAAGTACTTTTCATATACTTATGCGACAGCTTCAAACATAGAATTTGGCTCACATATGGCTACTGGGTGTGCCAATATTCGTGTAGAATTTGTTGATCCCATCTTTCCTATAAGTGAATCAAACCATCAATTATATGTGTACAAAGTGCAAAATTTAGGTAAATCCAGAAATAGAGAAAAACTTAATGTATAAGGGATAGAGATACGACAAAAGGTCATAGGACCGAAGTTGTAGATCACTCCAAATTGAATGGAGATTGTGCCATCCGTTTTGGGATATGACTTACCGTTTAGCCACGAAATACATTGAAAGAAGGACTGCACCGTCATTAAAATTGCCTCCATATATCGATTTTTTTCGGGGGTAAAAATAAAAGTTTTATACATCTCGTAAATTTTCCGTCGGTTACATGCTAAAAGCTATAATTTTGCAAAATTTCAATTTTCTAACTCGTCTGCGAGATTGTGCTGCGATCTTGATATGGGAGAGTGGGTTAAAAATCAGGACTTTCAGGAAACTTTTAAGCCCATAAAACCTGTAGGTTCTGGATAAAAATCAGACTGTGTTCTTATGCAGGTTTGAAACTCCCAGCATGTACCCCTCAGAGAATTATTAGAATTTGAGATTCTTCTAGGGATCCTGGAGTCATGAGCTTGTCTGGTACCAAGTTTTAAATTTATAAAATGCCTAGAATGGTCTCACTAATTCACGTCTGTTTTCATTTGTATGCCTTAATTTATATATACAATATATATATATATATATATATATATATATATATATATATATATATATATATAGATCGCGCCAAACAGACTTCCATTTATTAGTGTGGATTTTATTTCACCCGCTTCCCTAGTGTTTCTAGGGGCGTCTTACTCCCACAGTACGTCATACTGGAACATACACACGTCCATTATCTCGGTCATTTCTGACAATTTATTTTTTCACCCTTTCTCACCCCCTATGCCGAAGGGGGCTGAAGTTAGACTTTAAAAATCCGGAATGTTACTATTCATCTCAGCGACCCGCAAAACTATGGAATCGGCAGTATATTTGATTATTATTATATCTCACTCCCCCACCCTAAAGGGGGCTAAACTTTGAGTTTAAAAATTCTATAACTATTCATCTCAGCGACTTCAAGAAGTATGGATTCGACACTACTTTCGATTATTTGTATATCTCAGTCCCCTTGCCCCCCCCAACCCCTAAGGGTTCCTGGGGTGTTTTACCCCCATGTGGTTTGTCTCCTGATACTAAAAATTCGGAGTGTCACTATTCATCTCAGCGACCCCGAAAACTATGTATTCGGCACTATTTCCTATTATTTCTATATATCACTCTCCCATCGACCCCCCACCACGACGGGGGCTGAACTTGGACTTAAAAAATTTCCGGAGTGTCACTGTTCATCTCAGCGACCCTAAAAAATATGGATTCGACACTATTTTCGTTAATTTGTTTATCTGACCCCCCTCACCCCCCGCCCCTAAGGGTTCCTGGGCTGTCTTACCCCCACGTGGTTTGTCACCTGATACTAAAAATCCGGAGTGTACAATTCACTTCGGCGACCCCGAAAACTATGTATTCGACACTATTTTCGTTTATATATATCACTCCCCCCTCACCCACACCACAAAGGGGGCTGAACTTAAAAAAAATCGGGAGTGTCACTATTCATCTCAGCGACCCCAAAAAGTATGGATTCGACACTATTTTCGTTAATTTGTTTATCTGACCCCCCTCGGCCCCCGCCCCTAAGGGTTCCTGGGCTGTCTTACCCCCACGTGGTTTGTCTCTTGATACTAAAAATCCAGAGTATACAATTCACCTCGGCGACCCCCGAAAACTATGTATTCGACATTATTTTCGTTTAATTTTATGTATCACTCCCCCTTCGCCCCCCATGCAAAAGGGAGCTGAACTTTGACTTTGAAGAATAGGGAGTGTCACTGTTCATCTTAGCGATCCCGAAAACTGTGGATTTGGCTCTTTTTTCGATTATTTTATATCTTTCCCCCCTGGGCCCCACCCCTAAGGGAGCTACGAATGGCTTACCCCCACAGTGCTCTTCTCCAGATAGTAAGTTATAAGTGTACCAAGTTTGGATGAAATTGCTCCAGTGGTTTAGGAGGAGATGTGTCATTTACACACACACATACATACATCCATTTTTATATATAGTAATAATAATAAGAAGAAGATTATGCTTGCTTTATTATTGCATGGAGACTGCAGACATCTAAACATAAACTGTATATCCGAATAAATTATTCGAATCCGAGGAATGAATATTACTTCGCTCGCGGCATGCCCAATCATGAGAATGGCTTCAATAATATTAGTCATCAGTTTCAGAGTCGTGTTCATTGCAGAGGGCAGGATTCTTATTTTTAAGAAGGATAATTGGTGCCGCAATCGTCCGCTCTAAGATGTTCGAGGGTACTCCAGGTGACTCCAAGTCTTTCGAAGCTCTGCCGTGTAGTCGATAGACTTGTAACTGTGTAGAACATCGGGTAATTCTTGTAAAAGTTGCTTGTTGAAAGAAATGAATGACATGATATATGATAGCAAGAATGAAGAGGATGAAACCCGCCGCTGGCACATAGCCCACTGCTCTCGAATAGCTCAAGACTTAACGTTCCGATCCGACGGGCGAATCATCATCAACACCGTCATATGCCCTCACACCATATAAGACCAAAAACAGCTTCCTACGTCCTGGACGTAAAATGGCTCCTTGAATATTGTGTTCTCTACCTTATGTACGTTGCCTAGCGACAGGGACTCTATGCATTTAATCTTGGTGACAGCACGATGGTTGTCATATCCCAATGCACGTTTTCCGACGGTTTTTCGTTCATAACTCACCAACGAAATCGAAATTGAAAATTCCGGCTTCGAGGTGCATTCGGACCTCCTTCTATCTACCCATCTTCAAAATATCAGATCTCTGCGTGCTGTAGATTTTGCTGGACATCGCGCACACACAGACGAACACTTCCTTTTATAATTATATATAAGATATAGGATACTGTAGTATTTTCATTGAAATCGGATAACCTTTTCTGCAAAACAGAAAATTGCGGATTCTTGTTAGAGACAGTGGAAGTAATAACAGATTATTGGATATTGTTTAAGCTACAACCGCGTGACTTGCATGGTCTTACAGTAAGCAGACAGAAACCTCCTAAATCCATCTGTAGAGATGCAGACGATGAAGCACGTACCCACTCGCTCTCGAACCCAATCCTACAGCTACTGTACACCTCGCGTACCACGTAGCCAAATTGCTTAGTACACAGTAGATATTCCCCAGTGGAAATGCCATGTGGTATAACCTGTATCTCATTGGAACTTGCGTGTCGTGTTCGCACGCATGGCAGCCTTGAACTTCTTAACATGTCCATTTGCATATCTTTCATACCCCGTTTTTTCGAATAAAAGTAATTTACTTCACACTTGATGAAGATTCATAATAATGAGGCGCTAAAATGTATATCACTAATGCATGCATTTATTTATTAAAAGCGTGCAATGGGTGCTTGATTGCAGTCTGTGGATTATTTAAAGAAGCTTGAATAAAAAAATACACTGAATACGAAAATATGTGACAAAATGAGTAGCACACATAGAAAATAATGTCGCATACGCTACTTCCACAATCGTAGTAAAATAAAAATTATTTCATAGTAATCTAATTCTTGTTAACGGTCATCTTACTCTTTAAGATGTATCTGACCAATCCCTTGATTACTCGTAATTTTGTTTGTTTATATTTCAGAACCTTTCACGTAAGTTTGCTTTTCAATTTAAGCCTACCGTGATTAAAAAGGAGAAATTTCAAAGTGAAATTCGCATCAGATAACGGTTCCATACATGCTTTTAAAATGGCATGCACAAATAATCCTGAAGTTGAAAGCTCTTTTGTCAGAGAAATTTAGTATTTTCTCGGTGCCATTAGTGGCACGGCAGATAACGATAGATTCTGTTACGGATACGTACTTAAGAAGGCTATAACAACATTAAAGTCATGGGAAAATTAAGTTCCCATTATTGTTAAATTATTAAGCAATGAATTAACATGTCAGGATAAAAAGTGAATAATAATAATAATAATAATAATAATAATAATAATAATAATAATAATAATAATAATAATAATAATAATAATAATAAAAATCACCTGAATTTAAAAAATAGATTACATCAATCACAATCAAACTCACGAATTTCAGATCATATTGGGCACGCTACAAAATATTCACTGTGGCAGAAAAGGAAGTGTAACAAGAAACAATGAAACATAAATTAAACAAACATTTGAATTATCACTCTTCAGATTCATGTAAAATAGCCTTATAACGGGTAACGTTGTTAAAACTAGACGTCATCTTAAAGCCCTTTATAATAAAATAATAATAGTTACATGCAAATTTTTAATGTGTACTAAAGGTAAATATTCATTTTTGAATAGATTATTTTATGCTCCTTTACAGCCGTTCTAAACGAAGCCAATGTATGTGTAAAATACTTGTTTTGAGATAAGTGATATTTTATATTTTGACCTGTTGTATCTCTCTTACGTTATAGGAGAACCTGTCACTTCCTTAGCACACTAAATGCATTTACTAGCAGATACGATTCCAAGGAAATGTAAGATACACCATCTCGGCTATGTTTTAAGTCATCATTATCAGCAATTTAGTGACATACACCGAACATAATACGGCTAATATCTCGAGTTTGGTTATAGATACGTTGATTTGCCTAGGAAAAATCGTTGAAAACCATCTCTAAAACACACGTGAGTACACTAATCTCAGAAATGAAAGTTTTTGGTTGTTCAAAACTAGGCACAGAATTTATTCTATTCATATGTCTTTTTCGATCTCTTTCATTGAATGCTTAGGCTACTGTTCAAGCATTATTTATACAGTTCTTCAAATGTACCTATGTTATTTGAATTACCCATACAAGTAGCAAGAACTCTTATTTTTACTAGACTCTTTGTGTCAGGATAATAGGTATAAAACATCCAGTTTTGGGTGATATTTCAATTCGAAAATCCCACTGCTATAAGCCGAATAACGAAGGAAAATTACATTGGTAAGAAGCGAATGACCTTCTCACTCAGCTATCACGAACCTTTTCCCTTTGCAAAAGTCAGCATCTCTTTCTATGTACTTGGTCCTTTGAACGTACTGCTATAATAGAAAGAGCGTTGAAGTAACGAAGACGCCGTGCTGTGGTAGTAGTGAAGCTAATGGTAGACGCTCTGCGTATGATATGAACTAAGACATTACTCACTAGTCCCGCGGGGATCTTGCGATATGCTTGGTTGGCAAGACGAGGAATCCCTACTGATGGCATATCATCTCAGCCCCATGTCAAGCTGTCTGCCATCTTGCAATGGTATATCGTGGTGGAACTAGGCTATAAACAGCTTGTCTGTAATGACAATGACCTACGTTGGTTGTATGTTGTCAATCATAATACAAGGCTGGCAACGCCGTCGCTGCATCTCGCAAAACCTCCTATCCCACACTCTTCCTATTCATTATACTCCTTAAGACTGGTCACGCCTCCCACCTACATGTGGATATGCAGTCCAAAGAACAATATTCGTTGTAAGGTAGGCGTGAGTCAAACATGCCTTTAAAGAGACAAAGAAGGCAGTATCGGCAACTTACTGAATCTGAACGAGCTCAATAGCTGCAGTCGCTTAAGTGCGGCCAGTATCCAGTATCCAGTATCCCCACTGTCGGCAGCCCTGAAGATGGTTTCCCGTGGTTTCTCATTTTCACACCAGGCAAATGGTAGGGATACACCTTAATTAAGGCCACGGCCGAATCCTCGCCACTCCTAGCCCTTTTCTCTCCAATCGTTGCTACAAGACCTATCTGTGTCGGTGCGAAGTAAAACAACTTGTAAAAAAAAAGTAGGGCTACGGGAAGTGAAAGCTCCTTCCGCGATATTGCAGGAAGACTTGTCAGTTATGTGTCCAAAATGCATCGATGTTGACAAAAATGGCCACGAGAAAGAACTGTCTCGAGAAGATCTGGGTACGACCGCACACGGGCCATTACAAAAGATAGAAGACCGCCGTATTTGCCCGATACTGTAGCTGCGGTAGATTGCACTGCATATGCATCAACCATTATAGCTTCAATTGGCACCAGAGTGACACAGTAAACTGTAAATAATCGATTACTTGCGGGACAGTTCCGAGCCAAACATCATGTAGCTTTTATACCACAAACTCCGAATCCCTGCCATGTGCGACTTCAGTGGTGTCAGGCTAGAGCTCATTGGAGGCCGTAGTGGAGATCTATTTTGTTAGCAGATGAAATCCGTTTCTGTTTCGGTGCCGGTAATGGTCGTTGTTTGGTTGGGAGGCCTGGTGAGCGCTTGGAACCGAACTATCTGCAGCGTTTACACTCTGAGCCTACACCAGCAGTTATAGTCTGTAAAACGATTTCCTTTGAAAGCAGGAGCATTCTCGCCTTTATACCAAGAACCTTGACAACGGATTTGTGCGTCAGACTGGTGATTGAACAAGTGGCCCTCGGGATAAGGTCGCGCAGCTGTGAGCTTGCATTCGGGAGGTAGGGAGTTTGAACCCCAATGTTGGCAGCCACTGTGGATTCCGATTTTCACACCAGGAGAATGCTGGGGCTGTACCTTAATTATGACCACGGCCGCTTCATTCCCACTCCTAGCCCTTTCCTATCCCAACATCTCCATAAGATCTATGTGTTTTGGTACGAGGTAATGCAATTTGTAAAAAAGAAAAGAAAATAAAACTGGTGATTGACCCGATTGTGCTTACATTCCCAGTTTTCGATGGGGATATTTTCCGACAGGATAACGCTCGTCCTGATACCGCTGCTATCGCCCAACGTGTTGTAAGGAGTGTCGTCCGGTTGCCTCGGCCTGAGAGATCACCAGACATTTTGCTCATTGAGCACGGATGGGACATTACGGAACGACAAATCCAGCGTCGTCCAATACTAGCATTAACTGTTGCTGATTTGACTGACGATGTGCAACAGGCGTGGAACTCCATACTGCGAAATGCCATACGGTACCTGTCCGATATAATGCAAGTCTGTTTGCATGTCTACATTAAAAATCGTAGCGACTGCAGCGGTTATTAGTGTATCACCATGCCACATGTCTTCTCGCCCATACTTGAACCTAAGACATGGAAACTTTTGCGTAGCCGAAATTTCATTCCTCTAACCTGTCTCCCTTATGTTGAGATTTCATTTTCCATGTGCGCAATACTACAGAACTTATTCCTTTGACATTCCTGTTTAACAGCCAAATTTCAAAGGAAACTGAAGATTGATGTACTTGGAACAATTGAAGAATGACCAAATATTTCTTCGAAAAGAAAGCGACATTAATTGTTCAAATTTTGAATTTTCCTTCACTCAAGAAATATTTTAGCTTAGAACTTTGTCCGGTAAGGTTCTGTCATCTAAGGTGCAATATTTTTTGAAGATTGTCACGGCATTTTCGCTCTTCATAATGTATGTGCTGCGGGTCAGTATATCTCCAAAGATATTATCGCATAGGAGGTTTTGTCCCGGCAGCGACGATTAACTGTCTTACCTAATTTGGTATAAATAAGGTCAAAATAAACACACGTAGAAAATTCGGTATATCCCCGCATAAGATATGCATTATGTGGGGTTGTAGTAATCACTGTTGATGTTCATTACTCAGTGGTGTATTTTTGACTTCTTGTACTTATTCTGTTTTATAATAGCCACAACTTATTACTAAAGGTAATGCTTATCGCTTCGAACAACTAGTGTAAACGATTTAAATTACACTTTCCTTCATGGACTGGTATCAAGGGATTGGATTTGCTATACTTCCCCACATAAAATGACTCCAGTACTTGGTAACCCAATCGCTCTCCAATAGGGAAGCGAAGTTCACCCTTGAGTTCTAGTGACACATCTGCTTTGTTTGCCTTGTCTTTGAAGCTTAAGGGCATATTGTGAAGAACAGGTAGCTCGCTGGACGGTAGTATATGGGCTTTGTTCTCCGGAACCTCTTGAGAGAAGCAGGCCTTAAAGCAGTGGAGAGAGATGCGTAGTCTTGGGCAGATTTATGCATCTAAAAACCTTGAATTCTTCAGTGCATAATTCCATCAGGATGTTAAATAGAGGATTGCTTGAAAAATGCAAATATTTTAAAAATGTATTCATCTCAGTGTTTTGTTGCATTAAGTGGTGAGCGGTAATACTCCATGTAGGCTACGAGATGAAACGGGATAATTATTTCACCCGAGTTCTCGTTCAAATTTTTGACCTCTCATGAACGAGGGGTTGGCACTACATTTAGATTAAGTCCAGTTTTAAGGCCGGATGTTTTGCTGATACCAGCATGTTGTGGATGGAAGTGTTCACTATTGTTTCTGTTCTGGTTGGTAGTGTGATGTGTTAAATCGAAATGGGTATATTCACTGTCCGGTTCCATAGCTAAATGGTTAGCGTGCTGGCCTTTGGTCCATGTTTTCGATTACAGGGTGGGTCGGGAATTTTTTATCTCCGTGGGTTTATTCCGATGGCTCGCGGACTTGGTGTGGTTACCGCCTTCAGCATTAGAATCCATCATAAATAGGGCACCATCCTCGCAGACGTGCATGTCGCCTACAAGGTATAAATTCTATTATTATTATTATTATTATTAATATTATTATTATTATTATTATTATTATTATTATTATTATTATTATTATTGCTATTTTCTTTACGTCGCACCGATACAGATAGGTTTTATGGCGACGATGGAACAGGAAAGGCCTAGGGATGGGAAGGAACCGGCCGGGGCCTTAATGAAGGTACAGCCCCAGCATTTGTCTGGTGTGAAAACAGGAAACCCCGGAAAAAGAGCTTCAGGGATCCCGGCAGTGGGATACGAACCCACTTTCTCCCGGATGCGAGTTCACAGCTGCGCGCCCCTGACCACACCTCCAACTCGCCCGGTATTATTATTATTATTATTATTATTATTATTATTATTATTATTATTATGTCCGTTAAGGCAAACGCAAACACCCATCCCCAGGACAGGAGAAAATTAAGCTGACATAGCTGAAATCCCCGACTCGACCGGGAACTGAACCCGGACCTCTCAGAGCCGAAGACCAGTATGCGGACCATTCTACCGATTATTTCAGTTATAGGGCCATATTTCTAGCTATGCATCAAGATGACTACTGTTCAAATGTTTATCAACCCATGTCACTTTTACGTAATTCTGACGCGGCACAAAGTCATAGATCCTATGACTTAAGATACACGATTTCAATCCCAATATAATCATAAGATTAATTGATATTTTCTCGACTTAAATTTGATGGAACAAGACGAATCCACATGATCGCCTTCAAACCCGGGAACAAAAATTTTTTTCATTCTCGACCCTACAGTCAGATTTGAAGCACATGCACAACAGCCCGTTGAATTCCACGAAGAAACAAAGAAGATATATTCACCAACCATTCCATGTACCTTAATAAGTACGACCCTGAGGACATTAATGTCATACGGCTCATGCTGCGTACAAGTGGCACCATTCCTAAAATACTGGTCAAATACTTACGACTCTATGGTGTGGCGAATGAGACCATTGTGAGTTGAGGTATACATACATTGAAAGCCTTCACCCACTTAATTATGTAAATTAAAGTAATTCCTCTTATGCGTCTGTGTGACTAAGTATTGATTCATCTACATTATCAATAGATTTATTGTTTTCTAATAATAATAATAATGTTATTTGTTTTACGTCCCACTAACTACTTTTTAAGGTCTTCGGAGACGCCGATGTGCCGGAATTTAGTCCCGCAGGAGTTCTTTTACGTGCTAGTAAATCTACCGACACGGGGCTGTCGTATTTGAGCACCTTCAAATACCACTGGACTGAGCCAGGATCGAACCTGCCAAGTTGGGGTTAGAAGGCCAGCGCCTTAACCGTCTGAGCCACTCAGCCCGGCTTAATGTTTTCTATTCTGTATTGTAATTACATTAGTTACTAAACGTATATTGTATTATATTCTTTGTCGGTTTGGCAACCTTAATCATTTGAGGAAATTTTTAAATTATTAATCCGGAAACAAATCATCAGTGACAAACCATTTTCATCCCTGCTAGTTCATTTTACTTAATTCGAAGATTTGATTTTTGTACTTTTATCAGTAGACACAAGATACTACACTACCAAGCACCAATGAAACAAGCAATAGTGACATCTTAAGATACTTCCAAGCCTTGCATTGCGAAAGCATGCTCGATGGAAGCACTTCCTCACCAGCAATCTTACTACATACAAACATCTGTTGCACTCTGATGCCGTGTGTTCTACATTGCATTGGCAACTACCCAAACACAGGTGCGCTCTACATTCTCAGAAGAGCTATCTTCTTCTTCTTCTCACATAATATTTGTAGTGTTTAGGAGCATTAACGAAAGAAGAGTGACGCTTTTTCATTCCTGAAAACTTCTGTGAAAATATACATTCCTATCACATAGTATTGAACGTAATACCATATTATTGTCGTGACAGACAGGATTTGAGCTTATAGGTGAGCTCTTAGGAAAGGTCAGATTGGTTGGAAGGTTGTTCGGATCGTTCCCGAGCGGCTGGAACGTATAGGTTGGGAAGTTTCAACTAAGGTGCAGATCAGGAGGAAGACGAAGAATTGGATTCCCACGAAGTTAATATATTCTGATACTGAAGGTTAACTACAATATGTACACTATGTACAATTAAAATGAAGACTTAATGTTGGCAAGTCTTGAGCGAGAAGTCTGTCTACTAGTCGTCCGTTGAAGTATATAATACTTATTATTATTATTACTGATTGCTTAATCGTCCTACCGACCGGCAGGGATTCTGCTGACAACTGGTCCGCGAAGTGAATGGTAGAAGCCCTGAATAATGACTTCCTTGCCCTTATATAGCCTCGTGGGGCCACACCCCATGTTCTCGAAGCTTGTGGTAACCTGCGTACGTGACTGTCTAACTTTCCGTGATTCTGGCCAATCAGAGGCCTGTATCCAAGAGACCCTTCTAGTATATTCTTACTGCGTCTATGCTGCTGAACCATGCCCTGTCAACATGAGTCACATCCTGTATGACAAACTTCTCTGTTACTCAAGATTTCCTACATGCAAGAAACATGATTTCCACTCTTAGCTGACTATTCAGTTCCATGAATATAATTATTTTACATCTTTTAATGATTATCAGGTACGCCTATTAGGTATGCTTATACCTGACTCCTAGCCTCTTATGACAGGCTAATTCCTAATACATCAGGTACAGCTATTCCTCCTACGTTCCCTGGGTTAGATCCTCGGAGGGAACAGCAGTCCTGGGTTCAAGTCCCTGGGAGGACACGACATTATCAATCTTAGCCTTAAAATACGGAGAGCGAAAGGAAGAGGAGGTTGCCTGTTACAGTCAAAGTGAGCAATTAAAACAGAAACTTGGAAGGTTGGCAAATAGTATCGCCATATTTAGCAGTCTCTTTCATTCCATTTTGGTAACGATTGCATCAGCAGAACTGATACCAAAGGTATTTACGTTCTTCCACCATAAGTCACGTAAGTGACCATGTTTCACACGAGAAGGCAGTTGTATCCGTGTGATGGTGCGTATTGAAGGTGCGTAGGCATGTATCATGCCGTAAAGGTGCATTCGAATACAACTTTAAGAAACTCGAGACTTTGAGGTTTGCTACATTTTCGGGCAAAGGGACGGGTAGGCTCTGTAAGACTCCGATGAACTATCAGAGGAAATGATCATCTTGTAGTACAATAAGCCGTAAGCAATCTAAGGATATAACTGGTCACAATCCACATACATTAATCCTGTGGTAATCAAGCCTATTGTTCGATTAGAGCAGAATCTGTCTTCTCAGCGTCCGTTATGTCTTCTTCTAGTAACATATTAACAATGATAGACTTATTTGGGCCTCTTTCTTGAGAGCGTTGGATGATCGGTCGCCAAAACGTGACGAGTGGTGTTTAGGTATGAATCTTGAATATATATGGATACAGATGAGCATTGCATGTCTGGCTCGTTGGCTGAATGGTCAGGATCAAGGCCTTCTGTTCAGAGGATCCCACTCTCGATTCTCAGCCGGCCGCGGATATAAACCACGTATACTTAATTCGTCTCATTCGGGGACTGGATGCTTGTGTTCACTACTAACCACCAAAGAAACAGAAAATAGTGAATACATTACTCACTTAGTGGTCATTCAACTGATTCTACAATATGTTCTTCCCTTCCTGGATCAACTCTTGAACTCCAAATTATCACCGGATAATGTCCACACACACATATGAGCATCTCTCTACTGTCTTCGTGATCCTGACACACATCCTTGGTTCATACTGTCCCCGGACCACTCATCCAGTGTGCGTGTTGTGTTTAGGACAAGTTGGAAAGATGTGATGGTAGTGATTAATGTCTTAAGCGGAAGTACAACTGGGCAACTATCCTCTATTAAACCTAATCAGAGGGAAAAATGGAAGACGTCCGACTCTTCGGAAAATGACGATCGGCAAAAGAAAGGCAAGGGCCACGAAAGGCATGAAAATGAAAGACCTGACAGGAACCGCAAACCTAATACCATCGGGGTCGGGAAAGAACAAGAGTTGACCAAGGAATTTGGAACAGGAAGGTTGAAATTGAGGAGCCTAACTCAAGTAATTGGAATCAGTGCCAGATTCAGCTTGGGGAACCGTGGTCACCAACCCATCCTTCAATGTTGAGAGTCCCTGGTCCCCGGTTTAGTAGCTTTTTACGGCAGTAGGGGATACCGTGGATGCATTCTACCGCAACCCTCCCTCCCCCACCCACAGACGAACAAGATGGGAAGAATTTCTGCCACTGTCTACTGGAGCATCGCATTCAAAGCGTATGCTACCGTCTCCATCAGAAACCACGGTAACTAGAAAAGAGACACTAGGTGTCACGAGACGGATGATCAGTAGACTGGCGTGTTCGTGACGTCACTGGACTCTCCCTCCCATTGCACTACGAATTATTTATATCAGTATATACACCCTTTGGTGTCAGTGTTTTTGTTCTATGCAGTGAAGTATAGTGCATTTCTGTTCGTCTGCGATCTGCACAATGTTTCTTTAATTATTTAATTACTTTCGAAGTTTGTGAATATTCTAAAAGTCGTGAAATAGTGCGTATCGTTCGTGAGCGAAGTGAATTTCAGTGTATATGTCGTGTTTTGCTGATAGAATGCCGTAATGTTCGGTTGTAGGCTGTACAAATCATTCAAACAACGCAAAGAGACCCAACTCTGCACAAACAGTGGGTAGATTATTGTAAAATAAAATATGTTTTTAAAGTCTAAAATCGTTCGTATATGCTCCAAACATTTACTCTCCTCTGATTTGGAAAAATATTTACAATATGAACTGTTAGATACTTCTTGTTGAAGAAAGGAACTGTTCCTTCTCAAAACATTCCCAAACTTTCAGCATCAACCGAAAATTAATGTATTTGTTTTGCTATTTTGCTTTACGTTGCATCGACACAGATAGGTCTTACGGCGACAATGGGATAGGAGAGGCCTAGGAATGGGAAGGAAGCGGCCGTGGTCTTAATTAAGGTATAGCCCGAGCATTTGCCTGGTGTGAAAATGGGAAACCACCGAAAATTCAGAGATAAATACATATGCATAGGGTACTGTTTTTAAATTCTTTCAAGTAACTGGGACCTGTAAATACTAATATTTCCAGTATATTGGAATACATAAAAATATATTTAAACATTCAGCAAAAGGTTTGACTATTCTGGCTTTCAAAGTAGGTCTGCAAACAAAATAATAAAACGAATAGTTTTATGCAATACCTTAGAGGTTTTCATGTGAAAATATTACACTCCAACGTAAACGTTTTTGTGATAAGGAAGATAAGCGGGCCGCTCAGCATGCTGATTTGCAGTAAGTTACAATGTTTGGCAGACTGGAGTCCACTGACGTCACTCATGGCCGGCTGCGCGTGACGCTTAACGTATCTCTTCTAATTACCGTGATTAGAAACAACAGATATTTCGGAGCTTCCATTCATGACCGAACCGCCGCAAAGCCTATCATAGAGGGGGTATGACAAACTCTATGCAGAGTGACAAATAAGTTAATGTAGCCTTAAGGAGCGCTTTTCGGGCAATAGGCTTACATGGCCGCTGAAGTCACATATTGTAAATGAGTTCTTTAGTAGTATAATGGCCTGTGGCTATTACCAGTTTTATGGTTCCACTGTCTACGCTGTTTATTTTACGAAGAACCTTAGGTTCGTAGAGTGTGTTGCTGACTATTTTTCCTCTTGCGTGGATATCCTAGACGTTAGGCACCTCTTCTTCTCAATCTCATCTTACTTTCTGTTTTTATTATTATTATTATTATTATTATTATTATTATTATTATTTCCACCTACGTAGTGTAAGAGCATGTCCTCAGAAACCTTAGTTCGATTCCCAGACAACATATAAAGTAAATAAATTTCACAACCGAAATCGGTAGGCTACGTAGTTTAAAATGAGACGTACCTGGAAACTACTGCCCCATGTCGAGAAACGCAAGGACTCAATGCACAGTATACTAGTTTATTCTTCGTATTCTTTCGAATGGGCTACTTGAGGACTAAGATGTTCAACTGTTCCGCTTAGAGAGGTACTTGATGTTTGCCCAGTTCTTGCACATTCCCTGGCTTTGTTTCTCCCGTCTTTCCATCGTCCAGAGGGCGGCTGTTTTCTTACAAGATGGTCTGTTCTGAAACCTCTTTTGTTTGATTATTCTTCTGAGAGGTGCTCGGTTTCCGATATCGTTTTCAGTTACTAGTTTCCGTATGTCTTTCTTCACTTCTGTTAGCGAAGGTGTCCCTATCTTCTTGTTCTTCCAGTAGTTGAGCAGCCAGTAGACCATCCCAGTTGGGTTCATCCTCGTGGTATGCCCATATAAAGTCAGACGCCTGTTCCTGGGTATGTGTATGATTATTCAGTATTTTATTCTTCTTCTTTTCTGCTACTTTCTTTTTTCAAATTGCTTTACATCGCACTGACATAGATAGAGCTCATGCCGACGATGGGAGAGGAAAGGGCTTGGAGAGGAAAGCAAGCGGCCGTGGGCTTAATCAAGGTAGAGTCCCAGAATTTTCCTGGTGAGGAAATGTGAAACCACGGAGAACCAGGGCTCCCGACAGTAGGGTTCGTACCCACTATCTCCCAAATACTGGATACTGGCCGCAGCTATCAAGCACGGTTATTATTATTTCTTAAAATTAAGTTTAATATACGTTCTACTACTATACAGGGTGGTCGGAAACAACGTGAACCGAGTACATGAGCGTTAGAGAGTTGGTCCTTCTGATGAATAATTTGAAAAAAAAAGTACATCGATATCTCACGCCGTTGTCATTTTATCAGCTGCTGAAGTTAGCCAATCAGATCGCTTCGCGGGCGAATTCAAATGGGCTTTACGAAGCAGTGTTGCTAAATACGCACGTGGCTTGGTCGGGCTTGAGAGCCATGCTAAGAAATGAGCATCAAATACTAACACATCGTGGGCTTCAGCCAATGCCTACGTAGTGTGCTTGCTATGGGGTGAGCCTATCAGCAGGGAGGTCCTCCTTCCAGTCCCTCCCCTTGAGTAGTTTATTTTTCTATTGGCGCTTTCAAGCCGATTATTAGCCACGTGGCGAGATACCTATATATATATTTTCAATTATTTATCTGTACGGCCAACCGTCTAACGCTCATATATCCGATTCACGTTATTTTTCGACCACCCTGTATTTAAGATATATTATATCCAAATGAATTACATCAGACGTGTCACTTGGCCGTTCACCAGTTATTTGTATTCACTAATCATTGTCACCTCCAGACATTCTTCTATTGAACTAATTTTCACCCTAAGGACTCATCAGGTCTGAATTAAAAATAATAACCAGAAGACAAATGTGTTATCCTTTACCCTTAGTGAACTGGCTTCCGAAGTGGTCAGTCTGAAGCGCTACGCCGCACATGATAAACGACTTACTTGCCAAGCGTGTGGAATGAATCTAGTTTTACGGCATAATCACCTGGCCTTCTACTTCCCCCAGCAAGCAGCAATATTAATAGCAGTTTAGTGGCAAGGAGCATTAAGTAAATAATCCCTTTGGCACTATTCGTCATAGAACGGGTTGCGCGCCCTCTGTCTTCGTTACAGCACAGGTGACATGGAGCTCATATATCACTATTAAAGCTCTATTTGTATACGAGTGCGCCCTATCATCATCACCTCGAAGCGACCAATTAAGAACTTGATTCCAAGAGGATAACGAGGATAGTCGATGTACAAATCTTCTTCTGTACGTGAATTGTTGCTCTGTTTCAATTACTTTTTGATCTTAGTGTTGTAAACACTTCTTTTCACACAAAGTAGGGGTTTCCATACTATGAAGGACGTAAAATTAAACGATTTCCTTAATTTTGCCGAAAGTTGAAGGGCTAAGGGGCCCAGGAAGGGTTCAATTGTGGGTCTTAGATATCTATATCAAACTAAAATTTTTTAAAAAAATTCGAAAATCACTTCCGGGCTAAATGCACTTCTGGAAAAAACGCCTAAAATACCTTTTTTTTTACTCGTATTCGTTTTTATCAAACTCTTCCAAAATTAACTTATTTGCATAATTATTTCTGTAGTGTGTTCCTTGGTTCAATATCCTGAGGTGTTTTTTTATGTTTTGAAAAATGTCCTCACCGAGTGCATGTTATAAGAGCTTAGGCCTAAGTGAAACTCCGCATTGACTCACATTAGTGCTCGTAGTTGTGAGTGAAACACTGCATTGACTCACATTAGCGCTCGTAGCGGTGCTTAAGTGAAACTGTGCATTGCCTCACGTTAGCGCTCGTAGTGGTGCTTAAGAGAAATTCTGCATTGACTCACATTAGCGCTCGTAGTGGTACTTAAGTGAAACTCTGCGTTGACTCACATTAGCGCTCGTAGTGGTGCTTAAGAGAAACTCTGCATCATCTCACATTAGCGCTCGTAGTGGTGCTTAAGAGAAATTCTGCATTGACTCACATTAGCACTCGTAGTGGTACTTAAGTGAAACTCTGCATTGACTCACATTAGCGCTCGTAGTGGTGCTTAAGTAAAACTCTGCATTGACTCACATTAGCGCTCGTAGCGGTGCTTAAGTGAAACTCTGCATTGACTCACATTTGCGCTCGTAGCGGTGCTTAAGTGAAACTCTGCATTGCCTCACATTAGCGCTCATAGTGGTGCTTAAGTGAATTTCTGCATTGACTCACATTAGCGCTAGTATTGGTACTTAAGTGAAACTCTGTATTGACTCTCATTAGCGCTCGTAGTGGTACTTGAGAGAAACAACGCATTGAATCACATTAGCGCTCATATTGGTAGAATAATACAAATTGCTAATCTAATCGATTGGATAACAATGCTTAAGAAAATGATTGTAATTTTTGGGAATAAATAAAGAAAATATTCTCATATTTATATTTTATTTACCTAAAATTCGTAGCTTATTTCACTAGGATATTTTCAACATTGAGTTGCTTGCCTGAAGGGCTAGAAATCTTGATTTTTCTACATATTAACCAACACATACACACACATATCTGAACGTTGTACGGTAGCCAATTGTAATCTCGGTTACTTAGGTGGTAACTTTCCCCTGAGCTACACTCGGTGGTGATGACCACTGCTTTCATCCGTTTAACGGTGATCTAACTTTATTTTACATGCACAAACTACTCTTTACTTATTTCATTGCTTACCTATAAATGATTTAACTGTCCCTTTTTCGTTGACTTTCACTGTTGCATGTATTAAACCAAATGCGGTTGAAGTCCCACTAATCGGTCGGCAATTCCAACCCGGAACCCAGAACGTTGACCTTCCAAGGTAACTGGAGTTTTAACGGTCGGAAAAAAATAATTATTTCGGTACTCCATGCCATACGATGTCAGTTCATAAAATATCCCTGTTGATACATTCCGTAACCTATACCACAAAATAAAATAAAATAGAGGTTTTTAAAACAAGTGCTATTTGTTCGGGGCGTCGACCTATGAAGATTTTTTGCCCCTACTTACACCATATATGAGGAACCTGCGTGTATTATGTAAATGGTGGAAGTGTAGAGTGTTGAATTTGAGGAAAGGAACATTATGCACGACACAAACACCCAGTCCCCAGGCCAGGGATATTAATCATTTACAATTAAAAACCCCTGACCAGGCTGGGAATCGTAACCGGGGCCACCGGGTGACAAGAGGACGCGTTGCCCCTACACTGCGGGGCCGGACGAAATAGAGGTTACTCATTTTTCTGTTATCTAGTGAAGAAGGGTGAATAGTCATAATTGACAAGCAGGCGGCCTAAATACCGCCGAATCGAAATGCCCACACAAATTATTATTATTTATTTTATTTTATATTATTTTTTCTTCCTGTTTCATTGAGGCCCCTCTCATCACGTGGCTTGGAAATCTACTAGCCTTTCTTCTGAACCAGAGTCCACTTCACTCTCACCCAGGACGCAATATTTTAGCTGTCAGCGATTGGAGATTGGCGGATGGTCTGATCAGCATTCAAAATCTATCCCTGCTGAATATACTCTCGGAGTTAATTTTTTTTTAAATTCTAGGACCTTTCGAACAAGTTTCCTTTATTTACTATTTGTCCCATTTCCTCTAGAAAAGGTGTTGACGTTTCTTGAGGTCAGTCTCTTGTTGTCCATTCTGACTGTGTAACCGTAGAAGGTAAGTTTCCTGTTTTCTCATGGCTACTATTATGCTCTCTAAATATTAGCAAAGTTCGTTGTTATGCCTGATTCTGCATTCGCCTCCCTCTTTAATAGGGCTCATGATTTTTCTCAGGATCTTTCGTTCTTTCAGTTCCAAACTCCTAAGTTGTCTCTTGTTGATAAGTACAAGCATTCTGAGGCATACAGTACCGATGGATCTTTCTACGTTTTCATAGTGTCGAAGTTTGAGGTGAAGGGAAAGGGATTTGGACTAGCAAATATTCTTATAGAGATGGAAAGCTCTCTCCAGTTTGGTACACCTGTTTTTCATGGCTAGATTCTCACTAACGTTCGATGTTATCCATTCCTCTAAGGTATTTGTAGGCATTAGTCTTTTTCCTTTCTTTATTCCTTTTCTTTCTTTCCTTTTTTCTTTCTTTCTTCCCTAATCGACCAACTATAGACCACGGTAACATTCCTTACACATTCTCGCGCTTATTCAATTTATTATTGATCCATTAGTTTAATTATTATTATATTATAATTAATATTTTTATTCAGCTATGAGCTTCAATTATGCAACTTCCTTCGCTTCCTCATATTATTTTCTCTTGCTATCCCCCATTTTTCCACATCCTTTACCCATACAGTCCTCATTTCGAGTACTTCCCCGTTTGCTATATTTGCTTTGACCTTTACCCAACAGTTTTCTTGATTTGATGGACTTCTTTCCGTTATGGAACTTGAGATTTTCTGTTCTCCTGGTTTGCCATCCTTTCTGGTTGCCATCTTGTGATTTATCCATGGAAAGCCGTTCTATTCCATTAATTTTTTGTGGAAACCTTCGTAATCCCGTTTACACGCAATTATCACATTTATTATAATTATCATCATTAGTATTAGTATTAGTATTAGTATTATTGCGAATGAGCCCATTAGGACTACGCAAAGTACTTAGAGACAGGCATTTGCCTTTCTTTGTGCCCACACTTCCTTCATTCGTTTGCTGTGTGCTTCTTTTCTCTCTTGAGACCATGTTGTTCCGGTCTTCTTCTTTGGTTTTTCCTCTTGGTCAACTTGCCACTTATGAACTTTGGTTCTGAAGATAACCCGGCTTTGGATGTCTTCAGGTGTAATTCCTGCCAGTTTGAGATCTGTTTTAATTTCGCCAATCCATTTTATTGTGTCCGTTTTAGCTTTACTTCGGTTTTCATAAAATTCAACTATTTGCTTGGTAAGTCTATCTGGGTTCATCCTTTTTATATGTCCAAAGAATCTTAATCTGCGTTTTCTGATGTCGCTGTGAATGTTAGAAAATTGTTTGATTTCCTGTTTCCCTCTAAGGCGGTACTGTTCATCTACGAGTTTTGGGCCTAAAATTTTTCTAATGATCTTGCGTTCCTTTTTCTGAATATTTTCTAGATCAGTTTTCCTGTTCAAAATTAGTGTCTCTGATTCATAGAGGCATTCTGATTTTATAACTGTATTATAGTGTCTTAGTTTAGCATGCTTGGAGAGACACTTTTTGTTATAGATATTTTGGGTGAGTCTATACGCAGTTTCCATTTTTTGGCATCTAACTTCATTGGCTTTTGTTTCCATTCCATTCTCCTGAATTATTTCACCGAGATATTTGAATTGCTGGACCCGTTTTATTTTGCCATATTTTGTTTCCATGAATTTAGGGGCTTCTTTGCTGCAGGTCATGTATTCAGTTTTTTCAAACGATGTTTGGAGGCCGACTTTTTCCGCTGTTTCTTTCAGGAGTTCGATCTGGTTTATGGCTGTTGAAACGTCACGAGTTAAGATTGCCAGATCGTCCGCAAATGCCAGGCAGTCTACTGCTAACTTGCCCCTACCAAGAGTGATTGGTTGGTCAATCTTGAGGGCAGACTTCTGTTTGCGCCATTCCTGTATTACCTTTTCAAGGACGCAGTTGAAGAGTAGTGGAGAGAGCCCATCTCCCTGTCTTACTCCTGTTTTGATCGGAAAAGGGTCTGAGATTTCCCCCATGAATTTAAGCTTAGATTTTGTGTCTGTCAATGTCTCTTTTACAATTGCGAATGTTTTCCGGTCTAGACCCTGTTCTTTTAATATCTGAAACAGTGATTGACGATCAATTGAATCATAGGCCTTTTTGAAATCAACAAAAGTACAAACTACATTTTTGCTACAAATTCTCTGATGCCTTAGGATTAACTTTAGGTTCAAAATTTGCTCTGGACATGAACGGCCTGGTCTGAAACCTGCTTGATATTCTCCAATTTTTGGTTCTAGTTGCTGTTGGGCTCTATTAATATTATTATTATTATTATTATTATTCATCTTTAGGGCCACTAAAGACCGCGAGATCTCAACAGTTTGCCTTCTCGCTGGCCCGCCAGGTCTTCATCCTTTCGGAGTGTGCTTTCTTCCATGCATCAGAATGGACATGCTTCATTCGAGTTGAGGCGTCTTCTTGGTGAAACTGTCTAAGTTTGTATTTGAGTGATGCTCGGAGATGAATGTCTGTTTCTGAGATTCCATACTTTGAAGGATCTTTGATGATCTCCACCAACCAAGAAGGAATCGTTTTGAGACTCGTGAATTATGATAGCAAACGTTTACAGATTCTTTCAGCTGGCAATCTGCAGAGGTGAGCATAAAAAGTTATCCTTCTTTTCCGGATTATGCTTGATATTTTTCAATGTGGGTGCATAAGTTGCTCCAACGTCTGTAAAAACCATCTTTGAGACCGGGACCAAGACTTTTTCGGACAATACTCCTTTCCTTAATTGCGAGTTTTTCAAGCAGGCCATGCGTGCGAAGTGTTATACATTCTGCTGCAAATAATGCTTCAGGTCTAGGTACAGTTTGATAATGTCGAAATTTTGCATTTCGAGGGACGGACTTTTGTGATGTATCGTCGTTGCCGGGACAAAACCTCCTATGTGAAATATTTTAGCTTAGAACTTTGGCCGGTAAGGTTCTGTCATCTAAGGGCCAATATTGTGTGACAGTTGTCAAGGCTCTTCATAATGTGGGTCAGTATATCTCCAAAAATATTAACACATAGGAGGTTTCGTCCCGGCAACGACGATATAGTATATTTTGAGTGAGTCGGAAAGCTATTTCAAACTTGTTGTCACATGTTAAGAAGACGAACTTCTCAGAATTATTTTATTCAACCCATTCACCAAGGTACTTGACCTCTCCACTTTCAGAATTCTACCGTGGCTAGTCAGAAGATGCGGAGGAGGATGTATGATGTTAGAAATGAAGTGGGTTTTGGTATAGGGGATTTTGAGGCCAATATTAACTGCACATTCATGAAGGTAATTGATTTGCTGAGAAGTTAGTTCAGGAGGTTAAATAAGGAGAGCGAGGTCATCTCAAAAGCAAGGCAGTTAATATTGATACCATTACGAATTCGTCCCATTTGAACTCCATTAAGAATTCCTTTAGACTGAAAAACATGTATCCATTCCCGGATGACCCCCCTGAGAGCACAGTAGAAACGTAGTGGTGATAGTCCATCTCCCTGCCTAAACTCCCATTTGGATTTGAAAGGTTTCAGAAATCTCAGATCTAAATTTCACTTTGGAAGACGTACCAGTGAGTGTATTTTGAACGATCTGTCGGGTTTTGTTGTCTGGGCCAAATCCTTGGAGAACTTGGGAAAGGTTTGTACGGTCAATCGAGTCATTATTATTATTATTATTATTATTATTATTATTATTATTATTATTATTATTATTATTATTATTATTATTATTATTATTATTATTATCATTATTATTATTATATTGCGCTGTATATTCTTCGTAATTATATACGCATCAAGTACTCCATTTAATAGATACCTACTAGCTTAACTTTGCCCAGGAGGAATTTACTGTTCTGTCCGACTCGTTGGCTGAATGGTCAGCGTACTGGCCTTCGGTTCAGAGGGTCCCGGGTTCGATTCCCCGCCGGTTCGGGGATTTTAACCTTCATTGGTTAATTCCTGTGGCCCGGGGGCTGGGTGTTCGTGCTGTCCCCAACATCCCTGCAACTCACACACCACACATAACACTATCCTCCACCACAATAACACGCAGTTACCTACACATGGCAGATGCCGCCCACTCTCATCGGTGGGTCTGCCTTACAAGGGCTGCACTCGGCTAAAAATAGCCGCACGAAATTATTATTATTATTATTATTATTATTATTATTATTATTATTATTATTATTATTATTATCATTATCATTATCATTATTTACTGATCTGAAAATATTCAGTTGGTATGAAGGAACACATAACGGCATGATGGGAAAACATAAATAAAATGATAAATGTTCTACTGTATACTGACTACCTTCCGCATAACAATGGCTTGTAACATTTGAGGAGGAAGTTGTGGTATATTTCTAGAGCTAATCGTCCCTTAAAGCGTGGTGCTCGCTAGGCTAACGCGATTAGCGCGAGTTATTGGACTACATGTGCCCATGTTATCGTGTGTTATTGAGTTAGCTCTAATATGATAATTGATTTCTTCCACAATTCTCCTCCCCTATAAACCTGCACTGCATAGGACGAGGGGAATGATCAGGGGTTTACAAGTAATGCAAACAAAATAGTTCAAGCACTGCAGTAGAAATGATGGCACGTGGCTTTATCAAAATATTTCTAAGAGATTTCATTAATTCGTGGATATGAATTTCAAATTTGCAACTGTTTAATTGCTATGAATGTATATAGCGAGTCACATGCGCTTGTGAATATTAGCTTGCAGTTGTGAGATGGTGGTTTCAAACTCCATATTTGGCAGCACTGAAGGTGCACGAAAGGCGTTCGTTAAAATGGAGATCCTCACACACCGCTAACTCATGTTTTTTTTTTTGCTAGTTGTTTTACGTCGCACCGACGCAGATAGGTCTTACGGCGACGATAGGACAGGAGAGGGCTAGGAGTGGGAACGAAGCGGCCGTGGCCTTAATTAAGGTACAGCCCCAGCATTTGCCTGGTGTGAAAATGGGAAACCACGGAAAACCATTTTCCGGGCTGCCGACAGTGGGGTATAACTCATTCTAGATCTGAGACTGCGAGTAGTCAGGAGCTATGTATTTCCCACGCAATTTTATTAAATTGTTATTAAATTATTATTAAATATAAAATATAATTATAAAATTAAATATAATTAAATTGTTGCCTACGGATCTTGCGAACGGGATGAATGAGGAATACCGAGGTGATGGGAAGTCTAAAGAAGAAGACTGAATTACTCCCTCCCATCAAGCAGCGGAAATTAAAATTTCGGGCACGTGAAGCGGAATGAAAAGTACAGGATTGTACAGTTGATGATGCAGGGGTAGTTTTCAGGTAACGAAGACCTGGACGAAGAAGACTCACCTGGCTGATGGGCTCGAGGAACTGGTTTAGGATGAGCACGATATCGATTTTCTATGTAACAGGGCTGATAACCTTAGATGTTATGCCCTTTTAAACAAAAGCATCATCATCAGCTGCAACATCATCATCTATGCAACAGACTCAAAGCTTAGAATAGCTACTTTTACCACCAACCATCGATAGAACACAGCATGGCAAGAATAAGGTGAAGAAGGAGAGGAAGGAGAATATTTCGTCGTTGCCGGGACAAAACTAGTTTGTGATAATATTTTTGAAGGTATGCTGACCAGCAGCGCACACATTAAGAAGAGCGAGAATGCCTTGACAATATTCACACAATATTTCACCTTAGATGACAGAATCTTACGGCCAATGTTCTATGCTAAAATATTTCACATAGGAGGTTTTGTCCCGGCAGCGACGATTTTCAGTGATGTCCCAATTTTATACCAGGCAAATTCTGGGGCTCTACCTTTGTAAAGGCCACGGTCATTTTACTTCCCTTCCAATCAAATACGTCACACAAATATCGCTAGTTAGTAGAACATGAAAGAAGATAGAGTTCCAATACAAGTCCCAGTGAATAAAAGAAGGGGTGATGAACATAAGGCTGATAGTTACAGGGTAGTCAGCTTTACCTATGTTGCGGGTAACCTCTGGGAAAGCGTCCTTTCTTATTCGGCTATACTGGACACGCTTGCAAAATTATTAACAGATTAGGTAGAAAGTAATTGGAGTTACAGAAAGGTGATTCCTGTGAGGCTCATATTAGAGGATTCCGGAGATATAGCAGTTATTTTAGATTACAGAGGTCAAAAAAAACTGCATCCCTGTTGCCCTAACCAAGACTTTAGACAAGATAGATCATAACAGACTGGTCACGAAAATGAAGTCTATTGGACAAGACAAAAGAATGGCCGAATGTGTGGCTACGTTTGTAGAAAAAAGAACTCAGAGAATAGAGTAGGTGAAGCATTTTCTGATGCTATGACGTTTAAGGAGAGACGCAAGGGAGTATTATTGGAACTTTATGCTGTGGTATGTATATATAAATGATATGAATAAAGAACTGTATCACAAATCGTCGTTGCCGGGACAAAACCTCCTATGTGAAATATTTTAGCTTAGAACTTTGGCCGGTAAGGCTCTATCGTCTAGGGTGCAATATTGTGTGAATATTTGCAAGGCATTCTCGCTCTTCATAATGCATGTGCTGCGGGTCAGTATATCTCCAAAAATATTATCACATAGGAGGTTTTGTCCCGGCAACGACGATATAACGTTTTATGATGATGATGCTGTACTGTAGATAAGTAAATAAGTTACGAGGTTGAGAGCAACAGCAAAATGTCATCTACAACGTTGTGAGATGGCCAGCGGACAATAGTGTGACGGTAAACGGGGTGAAAAGTCAGGTTGTAAGTTTCACCAAAAGTCAAAGTCCTGTACTGTACTGTAAGTACTTAGGTGGCATTGGCTGAAGCCCACGGTGTGTTAGTGTTTGAGGCTCATTTCTCGGCATGGATCACAAGCCCGACCAAGTCACGTGGAGATTTGTAGGCATCGCATCGTAGGGCCCGTTTGGATTCGTCCGCGAGGCGGTCTGATTGGCTGGCTTTAGCGGCTGATAAGGTGACAACAATGCGAGATATCGACGTGATTATTTCAAATTACTTGTCGGTATGACCGGAACTCTAACTCTTATAGACTCGCTTCACGTTGTTGCCGACCACCTTATATATAGTATCTGGAGACACTTTATCCATGCAGTCGCCAGGAGTCGACGTCGACTTGATGGCATCTAGTCAAGTAAAGTCACATATGATTCAATATTGTCCGCCTCTATGGCTAAATGGTTAGCGTGCAGGCCCTTCGTCACAGGGGACCCGGCTTCGATTCCCGGCAGGGTAGGGAAATTTTAACCATCATTGGTTAATTTCCCTGACACGGCGGCCGGGTGTATGTGTTGTCTTCTTCATCATTTCATCCTCTTCACGTCGCGCTGTTCGCCTACGGGAGTCAAATCCAAAGACCTGCACTTCACGAGCCGAACCCGTCCTGGTATCTCCCGGCACTAAAAGCCATAAGCCATTTCATTTCATTTCAATATAAGGAAAGATATTCGTTGGGGTAATTACTTTAACGAGATTGTAAGTGAAGGTGACAGATCTCTTCACATGTTTATGAGAGTTTTTAAGGGTTGTAGTAAGGATGTTTAAGAGAGGGCGCGTAAGTCTCTGGTAAGACCAACATTAGAGTATGCTTCCAGAGTATGGGACCCACACCAGATATACTTGATAAGAGAACTGAAATTCGGAAGAGTGATGGCGTGGAATGACAGTGGTGGACAAATAAGCTTGTGTGGAGCTTTTGAAGGTAGGAAAGATCACACTATGAAGATAAAGTTGGATTATAAGTGGAAAAAATGGGCTAATATTAATTTATACAAAGGAGAATTAGGGACTGAAATAATTTATCAAGGGAAGCGTTCGATATGTTTCATGGGTCTTTGAAATAATTTAAGGAATTACTAGGTGAACAATTCATAGGGAGTTTGCCATCTAGGCGACAGCCCTACATGCAGGTAAATGGAAATTGATTGATTGATTGATTGATTGATTGAATGATTGATTGATTGATTGATTGATTGATTGATTGATTGATTGATTGATTGATTGATTGATTGATTGATTGATTGATTGATTGATTGATTGATTGATTGATTGATTGATTGATTGATTGATTGAAAGAAAAGAACATTCATATATTTGGCGTCGAGATACTGCTTCAAGCATTTTTTTAAACGTGAATACGTCGTGCAAATGGACAGAAAAAATGATTGTATAGTAGTCCTCATCTACTTACTTACTTACTCTTTGGCGCTGCAGCTCCTGTTAGGGCCTTGGCCTCCTAGGCAATCTGCACCCACTCTTCTCTTTTGACTGCTTTGGTTCTTCATCTTCTATCTCCCAAGCTTCTCATATCCTCCTCCACGTTGTATAAACATCTGATCATCGGTCTTTCTCCAGGTTAACTCAGTGTTCTTACATTCCATGTCGCGAGATACCAATTCATTAGCTGTTTTCGTTTATCTCAGAACCAAGATACTTACAGTTATTTCTTTATTCACCTAGCTCCTAAATTTAAAAAAAAATCTGAGATGTACTCTATTAATTCATCCACTGTGATGGGATTTCTCTAGAATACCTTGTTCTTTAGGACGCTCCTCCCCCCCCCTCAATAAAACAGACAAATCCGTTGATGTAAGATCAAGTGGCCATGGTAGCCAGTCGATGCCGCTGCTTGCCATGCTATGCGCACCTGCTTCTCGTTTACACACTTCCAATACTGGTTTAGTATCCTCATTCTTTTTCTAGATTAAACTTGTTTGCCATTACTGATAAGTACCTGCAAAATATTTGAAGAAGAACACAATCAAAACCAAAGCCAACATTTGAGGAAATAGCTCCGTAGTATTTCTAAAACGTAGATTAAAAATATAGAATATTGATTTGGAATTGTTTCGAAAAAATAGATCAAAAACATTAAACCAAGTGTGTAACACCTGTAGGGCAACTTTTAGCCCTCTCTGTATAGTTCACTGCAAAAGATGACTTTCATTTCACCGTTTAACAAGTGAGTGTGCTACTCTCTCTCTATAAATAGGTTTGCTTCCCGGAGCTGAACACTCGATGTGATATTGAATATTTTTTGAATATTTTTGAGATCTGTTCTTACTGGCGATCCGTCAACTCTTGACCTACAAAAGTATGCGCTCAATTTGGCTGTACTGGGCACGGTTTATATTTGATCATCAAATACGGTTTCCAGCTGTTGGCTAGGTCTGCTTGGAACATAATCCTCTCCATCTCCTATTGTCTTACCAACACTTCTCCCTTTTCACTCTTTCCCAGCCCTCTCCTCTTCTCTGTACACACTCCTCCTCTATTTTTATCCACCTGTCTGTTGGTCCTCCTCTTTGTCGCTTTCCTGTTATCTCCATTTCGTGCATCCTACTGGATATCCTTTCCTCAGTCATTTTCTTCATGCGCCCATACCATCTAAGTCCAGATGCTCCTATTCTGTTTTGTATTGGCTCTTCTTTTACCGTGTCTCTAACGCCATTTCCTTATTCATTCTTGTCACTCCTATTTAATTTCACTTGCCTAGTCAGAGCTCTCTGCCTCATTACCCAAGTTTCTGCTGCATACGACAGGATAGGTACGTAGTACTTCCTGTTTATGACTCTTTTGCTTCTCCCACAAGTCCAACCCCTTGTCCAAGCCGTAGGAGATGGGCAACGTCATAAAGTAAGGAATAACCTGTGGGGGTGAAGTATATTGGTGACCGCATGTGCATCGAGACCTCGACGGTAGCTGTGAAAGCTCTACAGGAAGCCTGAAAAATATGGCAGCTAACGAGGCACTGGTGAAGTAACGAAAGATCTAGAAAGTCGGTGATGGATATAAACTCGCCTCCAAGTAAACAAGGAACAATTTATAATTGATTATGTTTTAAAAATTACCAACGTTTTAATATCGCTCAATTATTGAAACTGCCAAATCGATTTATAAGATATATTCACGTCAATTACTATGGTTACAGGATAGATACTATCTGTTTCTAAGTTTTGCTGGCCTGCCATGAAATCATCACGGTTGTATGACACTCGTTGCTATCGATTTGTAAGTCATAATATAACGACAGCAGCGTATGTTCGAATTATTTCTTGAAAAGGACGATTCATTATCAAAGGAATGTTTGGAATAACTCATGAAATGAAATGGCGTATGCCTTTTAGTGCCGGGAGTGTCCGAGGACATGTTCGGCTCGCCAGGTGCAGGTCTTTTGAATTGACACCCGTAGGCGACCTGCGCTGAATACGACACATACACCCGGCCCCCATGCCAGATAAATTAATCAATTATGATTAACATTCCCGACCCTGCCGGGAATCGAACCCGGGACCCCTGTGACCAAAGGCCAGCACGCTAACCATTTAGCCATGGAGCTGGACGGAATAACTCCTAAATGATGACCACGAAGTGTTTTATTCTTCTTAGGGATGAATATCAAGGTTACTAAAATCAAGGTAGTCAGGAATAGTTTTAAAATCCAGCACTTAACCACAGCTGGTGTAATATGCACTCGATTAAAGGATGAGTGGGGATCATTCTAAATTATTGGAGCACAGTCTGCAACGTGTCTTCGGAAAAATAACTAGACACACTTCCTGCAAAAATCGAGCCATCATTTGCATGGCAATTCTCGAGAACTTGCGTCGATGACATGCTATTACATTCTCATCGTTGTAAGGGGGTCTCATGCAACACTCGTTTCAAAGACACTGCGAAATTGAAACAAATGTTCATTTATCTCTTCTTTTTCTTTCCGAGATTTTTGTCACTAATTTTATTTCTACTTTTCTTTACTAGTGGGCATCACCCTATTACATCAGATATTTTCTGAAAAGTAAGGAAAGGAAAGGGCTATGCTTCTGAAGGATGCGGCTGCCAAGGGTGGGGCTCGATCCCACCATCTCCCCAACGCAAACTCACAATTAGGTGACGTAAATCGTGCAGCCAACTCACCTGGTTTTCCAAATTTCTTGATGTTGATACTATATGGGCATTTCGGTCCGTTTTAAGGTCCGATGCCCTTCCTGACGCCAACAGTTTGCGTAGGAAAGAAATCACCATTGCGTATTTTTGTGACGGTTGGTGGTGTTGTTTTGTTGTATATGGGGGAAGATATGAGAATTAAGATGAAAACAACATCCAGTCCCCCAGTCATATGAATGAATGAACAATATGCATTGGCAATTCTCGGGTCGACCAGGAATCGAGCCCGGAGCCTAGTAAACCGAAGGTCATACGCAGGCCACTCATGCAAGAAGACGGGCACATATATTGTCTATCCGTAGTAATTAAACTATTTTCATTATTGACTTTCAAAATCACGTGCATTAATGACTTGGAAATGTGCAATTAGATTTCTAGGAAGGGCATGGGTTGTTCATTTATTAAATTTTCTACAATTTGCTTTAAGTTGCACCGATGCAGATAGATTTTATGGCGACAGGAAAGGCCTAGGAATGGGAAGGAAGCAGCCGTGGCCTTAATTAAGGTACAGCCCCAGCATTTGCCTGGTGTGAAAATGGGAAACCACTGAAAACCATTTTCAGAGCTGCAGAGAGTGGGGTTCGAACCCACAATCTCCCAGATGCGATGCGAGCTCACAGCTGCGCGCCTCTAACCGCATGGCCAAATCGCCCGGTCATTTATTCAAAACGCAGGGTTAGATTCTACATGAAAGTGCATGTATGTGAGTCAGCAGTGTCGGAAATATTACCAGGATGCAGAGTCCCTCTTCACAGAAAGAGAAAACGTTCAGAATTTCAGCATATCGTCGTTGCCGGGACAAAACCTCCTATGTGATAATATTTTTTGAGATATACTGACCCGCAGCACATACATTATGAAGAGCGAGAATGACTTGACATTATTCACGCAATATCGCACCTTAGATGACAGAACCTTACCGGCCAAAGTTCTAATCTGAAATATTTCACATAGAAGGTTTTGTCCCGGCAGCGGCGGTATTTTAAAATTTAGGGAGATAATAATAATAATAATAATAATAATAATAATAATAATAATAATAATAATAATAATAATAGTAATAATAATAATAATAATAATAATAATAATAATAATTGTTACGGAGTTTTCCGTGGTAGTTAGAGGTGAAAGAAGGTGCGGGGGGTGAACAGGTCTCAGGCTACGAAATTAAAGTGAATTTAAAATTTAACAAGGTTATATTTTCTTAGCAAAAAAACCAGAAATAACAATAATTGCAGGTACAGAGTAGCAAAACCACTAATCGAGAATGTACAATTACAGGATTTGGGCTCCGAGAGCCAGACACACAATTCTTGGGCAACTAGCCCAACTTTACCTCAAAACAAGATTTCACAGAGGGGCAGAAAACCCCATTCATGCCCAGGAGCACTTGCTCTAAATTACACAGAAAAGCCTCCTCGAGGCATACAACACTCAATTTACGAGAAAGAACCACTCGCTCTCGGCTTTAAGCCTATCAAAGGCCACACTAAACTCCACCTTCAAGTTGTCCTCTAAGGACATAGATACAGGGGTAAAATACCCAACCTACTGAGGCCTATTAAATGAGAAAAAGGTTAATTACATGACCTCTAAAATAACAATTTGAGAGGAGGCGATCTGCACTCCTAATGTATTTGTTTTAAAACCTAATCTGGCTCTAGGCCACTAATGCAAGGGCTAATCCCATACTACAGAGGTGACTTTAGAAAAGAACAATTTACATTACATTAAGGAAGAATCGGTTGTGAGAAATAAGTTCACCTCAAAGCAATATGAGTGGGAGCTCGAGAGGGTTAAGCACTCTCTATCCCAATATGTAGCTTTAAAAGAGAATAGATTTTAGGAAAAGGTTACATGGTGGAAACGCTTCGGACCCGCCCCGAGAGTTAAACTGCTGAGCTAGCAAGAAAATAAGTTATTAAAAGGCCATTACCTGGTTATTGAGCTGCTGCCCGAAGAAAGAGGCGCTTCCCGCCCCCCTGCTACGTACTTTACACACTGAAAGATGGTACAGAAGTGGCCCGGAGACCCTAAAATCAGCAGTTTATATACTCTCGCGGAAGGTTCGAGGCGTTAGGGGAATGAGAACACCCTCCCAAAAAAACTTTATTGGCTAACCAAGAAAACCCCTACACAATCTGAAGAAGAAACACATAATTCGTGGAAAATTAATTGAAGAAATTCGGGATTGGCTAAATTCAAAACAAGGGGAAAGAAAGGGTTAATATTGCCAACTTAAACAATGACTGAAAGAAATTTAGCAAAGAACAAACTTTTGAAATTAAATTTTCTCCAAAAAAAAGTTCTTTCACTTCGCACTAGGGTGCACCATTGTAGTTTTTCAGTAGTGTCCTCTAGAAGAGAAAGTTCACACTTCTTACTACAGGTAAAACAAAAATACATCAAAAATGACCCCGTTCAAAAACTCCAAAGTTTCCAAGGAGTGACATCTTCTGAGAAATTTGAAAATTAATACCGTAGATAGAGTTCAGACTTCCTCCATCAGAGGAGTTTCAATTGGCGCAAATTTTAAATAAGCGGCGTGGAGGTGTACCACCCGGTACAATAATAATAATAATAATAATAATAATAATAATAATAATAATAATAATAATAATAATAATAATAATAATAATAATAATAATAATAATAATAACCTGATGCCATTTAGGCTGCCTCATTGTCAATTTTGGGTTCTTGTTTTACTCTACAATATGGCAGTAAAACTGGAACACTTCCTGTGATGCATGGTGGCGTTTAATTAATGTGTTAGATAGAAAACAAACGTGTCATCGGATAACTTTTACACACTGACATCCTAGGACATGTTTTGTTCAGTAAACTATTTCCGCCATTAAAACAATTCCATCTACCTCTGTCGGGTTTGAACGAGTGATTATGTGATGTAACATGTATATACAGAGGGAGCTATGCATCAGAGTTAAAGAGATGTTACACACATAACAATATCCATATGAATAATTGTTTGAACTGTAATGTACCGTGAATATCTTTTACGTAAGTTCCTTTGATTTTGTAAGCATCCACGCAGTGTTTGAATTACAGACAGATAAACACTTTCCCTAGACAACATTGCATTTAAGGATATATGTCAAAGGCTAAGGTCGAGTTTCACACGAGGAGGAGCGGAGGCTAACTAATTAGGTACGGTCATTAGGAACTTGATGACTCACCAAACGTCTCATCTCCGTCTCAGTTGCTCTTGGAGTGACAGTATGAGACTCCGGAACAGACGTTGCTCTAATAGCATACCGTCGGTGAAGAAACAATACCTCGTGTGTCACAATGACGTTCCTATATATTATTTTCCTTAATACGTAGCTGTTCGGGAAAATGGTCATATCACACAATGTTCTTCCTATCCAGTATTGTTCTTTAGACCGATCACGCCTCCCAGGCACACGTGGATATGCAGTCCATCAGAAACATTTTCGTTGTGTTCCTTTTCTTATGCTAGCGTGTAAAGGAAAATGAACTTTAAGTACACTATACTGTAGGAGTGCGTACATAAGTTATGCAAACAGTCATTCCTATACTAGACTTAACTAAAGTTGGCGTCTGACAGGTAAGGTTGGAGGGAGGAGCACTGCACGTGCCATTTCACGATGTTGCCACATTCCAGCATTCCTTTCTACATGCTCTTACCCCTCGCTTCCGGCTCACTTGTTCCCTCCTTCATTCTGACCGCTGTGATCTGTAGTAGACTACCTGGCCAGGCGGTGTCGTCCCATTTGCGATCACTCTTATACAAACAATCAGGTTCTTATCAGTGACAGTGACAGGTTTGGCAACTCCCAGCAAGACGAGCTGCCCTGAAGTTTTATCTCCATGGCAACCTCAGTCGCCCCACCCTCGTTTCCATGGCAATCACACAGCCACTCCCTTTATCCCGCCTCGGCAGGCAGTAAACGGACCTCCCTCTAAGAAATGTCAGACGCCAACTCTTATTATTAGCAGTATAGAGTGCAGCACGTAAGGTTCATTTTCCTTTACATGTGGACATAGGAAAATGAACACAACGAATATTGTTCCTCTACTCATTTTCGAATTCTGAATCCTGTATAACCAAATCCCTGGTTTCCGATGTTCAGGTATATATTATCATTCTGCTGTGGACGCGGTTTCTAAGTTGTTTGATCATGTTCGCATAGTTAATAACATGTGCAGCTCCAGACTCAGGAAGTGGTCGGGGAAAGGCTAGTTACAGGACACGAATATAAACAATCACGGACGCGTCGATACACACAGAGCCAACAAATGATACCTTATGGAGCGGAACATTTCCGAACTGAAGCACAAGCAAATGGGACTGACTTCCGCTATCGTTTCATGTTCCATGGCAACGGAATTGCTTCAACAATGAAATGAGGTTCAAAGTTTAATATTTCGGAAAATCGGAAAATGAGGAGTGTCAGAATAGACAGGATAAAACTTCCCGGAGGTAAGCAATAGCAAGAGCCATTGTAATAATTGGAAGCTCAGTGGTTCGATTCCCTGCCCACCGCTTGATGCTATAGATGACAATTAAAGTGCACTGTTTGATGCAATCCAATAAGCACTTGAACGATGCACTTTGCAGGAAATAAGCCACGCTTACTACCCAATAACAATGAATCAGCAATTGCTGGATATATGTATGAATAATTGGCTGCTCATATAGTGGTATCGAATTGATCATGCAGTATTCTGTAGCCGAGTTAAAATATGTCTCCGCACGATCAACCGTAACTTGCCTTGTACAGGAAATTACATATCGTCTCTGCGCGAGCAAAACCTCGTATCCCACAATGCTCTTCCTATCCATTATTCTCCTTAAGACTGATCACCCCTCCCAGCCACAACTAGATATGCAGTTCATATGAACTATTTTCGTTGTGTTCATTTCCCCCTACTCTAGGTATGTTTGCTGGCATATTTACGCACTCCTACAACATAATGCATTTAAATATGGGAAGAGTATTGTGGGCTACGAGGATACTCCCCTGGTTCTGGGACAGGGTGTTCCTGATCGTCTTGATTCACATCTACAAACAACACACAACTCATCCGAAAAACATAAAATAGTGAATACATCGCCCCCATGCGTTTGGAGCCAGAAAGGGCATCCCGCCAAATTGTTTTCTTCATATAGTCCATCTTACTCATTTCTTAAAAAATATGGTGTTTCGTAAAAATGAATAGGGTGTGTTCCTGTGGACGTTGGCAGCGTAGTGCGATGTGTGAATCTGAAGGGGAGTGTTTTGCGGCAAACACAAATATCCAGTTTCCGAGTCGGAGGAATTAACCAGACGTGATTAAAATCGCCGAAATGGCTAGGAATCGAACCCAGAGCCATTTGAACCTAATGCCACAACTCTGAACATGCAGCCAAAGAGCCGGAAAATACGAATACCTTAACTGTATATCTAAATTATTAATCCACATGTCTGCCGACCACAGATAACTGGGAAAAGGCCAGGAAAGAATGAATATAAAACTGTTTCCCTGTCGAACAATTAAATAAACTACAATGTTTCATTTGTTCGACAAATTACGCTGAATTTAAAACACCAAGCCGAAAAGCACACTGTAATTCGCCCTACAGACAAGCAAGCAAGCAAGCAAATAAACTATCATTCATCTCAGTAAGTAAGCAAGTAAATTATAATTCAAATGATAAAGAAAGTAAATTAACAGTCATTCAGTTCACGATATTGGATATAAGGTACGGATATTAATCAATCAATTAATCAAGCAAGCAGGATATGAGTCATTCATAATTTTATCAAGCATATGGGAAAGTACACAAACTAACTCTCATCAAATCACTAATAAAGCGAGCAAGTTTATTATAAAACAAGAATCAAATAGCAAGTAAAGGAACAATCACTATATCCACAAATCAAGCATTGGCCTATAAACAATAACTCATCTCACAAAGCAACCAAGAAAACAATATTACAACTCACAAAACAAAGCAATTAGACAAACGTTCAACTCACGAAGCAAGCAAGTGAATAATCTTTTAACTTTCCCGGCAAGCAATAAACCGTCATTGAATTCACGAAGAAAATAATTCTTCAACTTACTCACCATGTAAACAAGTAAATCGTCGTCGCGGGAGCAATCTCTCATATCACCCAACGCACTTCCTATCCGTTATTTTCCTTAATACTTTTCACGCCTCCCAGCCCATCAGAACATTTTTCGTTATGTTCATTTTCTTATTCTAGTGAAAAAGAATTAACCTTGCCGTATCGCAGTGTACGAATATATGTTTGAATAACGTATTTAGTCATTCGTACAGTATAACGTATTTATGGTTCATATTCCTATACACGTCGGCATAGGAAAATGAACACAATGAAAATTACTTAGGTGGATTAAATATCCACGTGTGGCTTTGAGGCGTGACCAGTCTTGTGGAGGATAATGGCTAGAATGTGCGTCGTCAGGTACGTGGTATTGCTCCCACAGCTCATCAAGCAAGCAAGCAAGCAAGCAAATAAATTATCAGTCAGCTCAGTAAGGAAGGGAGTAAATAATAATTTAAATCATAAAGAAGGCAAGTAAACAGTCATTCAATTCACGAACAAAGCAAGTAACAAAACATTCAAATCGAAAATCCCTTCAGACAAACAATTCAGTGTTGAAAACATCCTAGGGATGTGAACTACGAATATTAGGTAAATAAAGTATAATAAATTATGACAATATATTCTTTCCTTATTCTTAGAAAATACAGTTCTTTCTTAATCATCGTTATGTTGACGATTGCATTAGCAGTTTCCTTTTTTTATTCTACCACTAAGAGCTCTAATATGAGTTAATGATTTTTTTCCACTAAAGAGTCCGGCTCCATTTCTAAACGGTTAGTGTGCAGGCCTTTGGTCACAGGGATGCCGGGTTTGATTCCCGGCAGTTTAGGAAATTTGAACCACAATTGGTTAATTCCGCTGGCACGGGGACTCGGTGTATGTGTCGTCTTCATCATCATTTCATACTTATTACGACGCGCAGGTCACCTACAGGAGTCAGTTCAAAAGTCTTGCACCTGGCGAGCCGAACTTTTCCCCGGACACTCCCGGCACTAATAGCCATACGTCATTTCATTTTTCACTAAAGCACCACCAGCAGCACTAACGTGGAGTCAATGCAGCCTTCATAACTACATTCGGTATGGACATTTTTCAAAAAATGTCTGAGGGTATTCAACCAAGGAATTAGATAAGGAATTATGTAAATAAGTTAATTTCGCTAGGATTTGATTGAAAAAGAAAACAAGTAAAGAAACAAGCAATTTTAGGCTATTTTTCCGGAATTGCATTTAGGGCGGAAGCGATTTTTAAATTTGTTTCGGCTTGATAAAGCAATCCGAGGCTATCCGGCCCCTTAGCCTTTCAAATTAAGGAAAATGCTTAATTTAACCCTTTTCGTAGTATGCGGACCACCACTTTGTTCTTAACAATTCTTTCAACCTTAAAAGGAAGTAAGTTAACAATCACCCAACTCACAATCCAAGTACTGCAAGTAAATAATTAATAAAATCATAAAACAAGCAAGTAAACATAAATTAAACTCATCAAGCGAGTAAGTAATTAATCTTTCAACTTACAAATCAAGCAAATGGAAGAGTAATTCAGATTACAAATCAAGTAACTAAAAGTATTCAACTCACAAATCAAGCAAGTAAACAATCCTTCATCTCACTAAGCAAGCAAATAATCATTCAACTAAGAATGTAAGCAAGCAATCAATCATTCAACTAAGAATGTAAGCAAGCAAACAATCATTCAACTAAGAATGTAAGCAAGCAATCAATCATTCAACTAAGAATGTAAGCAAGCAAACAATCATCCAACTCAGAATGTAAGCAAGAAAACAACAATACAGCTCACATTGCAAGTAAGTAAAGCATATTGTAACTCGTGAAGCAAAGAATCTAACGACAGTTCAACTCACAAAGCAAGTAAACAAGAGGGAGGGGAAGGAAAGGGAGGAGTTGTAGAAGACAGGTGGTCTAATGTTCTAAGGGGAAGGAGATTGCAGGCTAAGGGCTCTATTCAGGATCAGAATTCGGTACAGGTGTCTGTGCGAAATCGGTATGAGTCACTCCAGGTAGAACAACAGAGGGAAGATGAGGGACAGGGAACTGTTGCTGAGATGTGTGGAAGTAGGAGGAAGGGAAAAGGTAGGAAAGGGAAATGTAGAGTAGAGGATAGGAAAAGACAGGTGGAACAGGGTCATGGGAAAGAGAAAAGGGAGGAGGAAGTAGCTTCTGCAGCTTTCAGGAAAGATATGGCTGACCAGGAGGGGAGGGGATCAAATGAGGTGGGTAGGGTTGAGGCTCTGGTCATGGGGGATTCCATCGTTAGATACGTGGGGAAAGTGTGTGGAGGAAAGAGACCCAGGGTAGAATGTTATCCAGGAATTAGGTTGAGGCAGATGTTGAGGAAAGTAGAAGAGAGGGAGGAGGGGAAGGAGAAGGTGGTAGTGTTTCACGTTGGTACCAACAACGTAAGGCAAGCTGATATAAGTACCAACATAGTTTGAGATGTGTGCGATCTGGTAAATGCAGCACGGGTGAAGTTTAAGAAAGCGGAGATTGTTATTAGTGGAATACTGTGTAGGAGGGATACTGACTGGAGGGTGATTGGGGATTTAAATGAGACTATGGAGTGGGTATGTGGGAAACTGGGAGTGAAATTTCTAGATCCTAATGGGTGGGTAGGAGATAGGGATCTGCGCTCGGATGGTGGTACGTATAGGTTAGGAAATTTGTTTGGAAGGGTGGGTAATAGGGAGGTACATTCAGGGAAACGCGATGGCCTAGGGAGCGGTGATAAGGGAACAGGGAACTGAAAATCAAGTAGGGATGACATAAAATTGTTAGTGTTGAACTGTAGAAGTATTGTAAAGAAAGGAATAGAATTAAGTAATTTAATAGATAAATATTTACCAGATATTGCAATAGGAGTTGAATCATGGCTGAGAAAAGATATAATGGATGCAGAAATTTTCGCAAGGCACTGGAGTGTGTATCGTAGAGATAGAATAGGAATGGTGGGAGGGGGAGTGTTCATTCTGGTGAAAGAAGAATTTGTAAGCTACGAAAAAGTTAAAGATGAGACACATGAAATTCTAGGTGTAAGGCTCATTTCTAAAGATAATAGGCAACTTGATATATTTGGAGTGTACAGATCGGGAAAGGGTAGCACTGACGCGGATTCGGAATTATTTGATAGGATAGTCAGCTATGTGGGAAACGACACGGAAATAAATGTGATTGTAGCGGGAGATCTGAATTTGCCAGAAGTCAATTGGGAAGGAAATGCGAACGACAGGAAGCATGACCAACAAATGGCAAATACGTTAATATGGGAAGGACAGCTGATTCAGAAAGTGATGGAACCAACCAGAGGGAAAAATATCCTGGATGTCGTGCTGATAAAACCAGATGAGCTCTATAGGGTAACTGAAGTAATAGATGGTATTAGTGATCATGAAGCTGTTTTTGTCGTAGTTCAAAATAAATGTGATAGAAAGGAAGGTCTTAAAAGTACGACTGTTAGGCAGTACCATATGGCTGATAAAGCAGGCACGTGGCAGTTTCTAAAAAGTAACTATGATCGGTGGAAAACGGTTAATAAAATTGTAAACAGACTCTGGGATGGGTTTAAAGAAATTGTTGAGGAATGCGAAAACAGGTTTGTTCCATTAAGGGTGGTAAGGAATGGTAAAGAAACACCTTATTATAATAGAGAAATAAAGAGACTAAGAAGGAGGTGCAGACTGGAAAGAAATAGAGTTAGAAATGGCTATGGAAGTAAGGAGAAATTGAAGGAACTTACTAGAAAATTGAATATAGCAGAGAAGGCAGCTAAGGATAACATGATGGCAAGCATAATTGGCAGTCATACAAATTTTAGTGAAAATTGGAAGGGTATGTATAGGTATTTTAAGGCAGAAACAGGTACCAATAAGGACATTCCAGGAATAATTAATGAACAAGGAGAGTGTGTATGTGAGGATCTTCAAAAGGCAGAAGTATTCAGTCAGCAGTATGTAAAGATTGTTGGTTACAAGGATGATGTCGAGATAGAGGAGGAGACTAAGGCCAAAGAAGTAATAAAATCTACATATGATAACAATGATATTTACAATAAGATACACAAGTTGAAAACTAGAAAAGCGGCTGGAATTGATCAGATTTCTGGGGATATACTAAAGACAATGGGTTAGGATATAGTACCATATCTGAAGTACTTATTTGATTATTGTTTGGTCGGAGGAGCTATACCAGATGAATGGAAAGTTGCTATAGTAGCCCCTGTGTATAAAGGAAAGGGTGATAGACATAAAGCTGAAAATTACAGGAGAGTAAGTTTGACATGCATTGTATGTAAGCTTTGGGAAGGCATTCTTTACATGTTTGTGAAATTAATAACTGGTTCGACAGAAGGCGTTCGGTTTTAGGAAAGGTTATTCCAGTGAAACTCAACTTGTAGGATTCCAGCAAGATATAGCAGATATCTTGGATTCTGAAGGTCAAATGGACTGTATCGCGATTGACCTGTCTAAAGCATTTGATAGGGTGGATCATGGGAGACTACTGGCAAAAATGAGTGCAGTTGGACTAGACAAAAGAGTGACTGAATGGGTTGCTATATTTCTAGAAAATAGATCTCAGTGAATTATAGTAGGTGAAGCTTTATCTGACCCTGTGATAATTAAGAGGGAAATTCCTCAAGGCAGTATTATCGGACCTTTATGTTTTCTTATATATATAAGTGATATGAGTAAAGGAGAGGAATCGGAGGTAAGGCTTTTTGCGGATGATGTTATTCTCTATAGAGTGATAAATAAGTTACAAGATTGTGAGCAACTGCAACGTGACCTCGAAAATGTTGTGAGATGGACAGCAGGCAATGGTATGTTGATAAATGGGGCTAAAAGTCATGTTGTGAGTTTCACAAATAGGAAAAGTCCTCTCAGTTTTAATTACTGCGTTGATGGGGTGAAAGTTCCTTATGGGGATCATTGTAAGTATCTAGGTGTTAATATAAGGAAAGATCTTCATTGGGGTAATCACATAAATGGGATTGTATATAAAGGGTACAGATCTCTGCACATGGTTATGAGAGTGTTTAGGGGTTGTAGGAAGGATGTAAAGGAGAGTGCATATAAGTCTCTGGTAAGACCCCAACTAGAGTATGGTTCAAGTGTATGGGGCCCTCACCAGGATTACCTCATTCAAGAACTGGAAAAAATCCAAAGAAAAGCAGCTCGATTTGTTCTGGGTGATTTCCGACAAAAGAGTAGCGTTACAAAAATGTTGCAATGTTTGGGTTGGGCAGAATTGAGAGAAAGAAGAAGCGCTGCTCGACTAAGTGGTATGTTCCGAGCTGTCAGCGGAGAGATGGCGTGGAATGACATTAGTAGACGAATAAGTTTGAATGGTGATTATAAAAGTAGGAAAAATCACAATATGAAAATAAAGTTGGAATTCAAGTGGACAAACTGGGGCAAATATTCATTTATAGGAAGGGGAGTTAGGGATTGGAATAACTTACCAAGGGAGATGTTCAATAAATTTCCAATTTCTTTGAAATCATTTCGGAAAAGGCTAGGAAAGCAACAGATAGGGAATCTACCACCTGGGCGACTGCCCTAAATGCAGATCAGTATTGATTGATTGATTGATTGATTGATTGATTGATTGATTGATTGATTGATTGATTGATTGATTGATTGATTGATTGATTGATTGATTGATTGATTGATTGATTGATTGAGATCATTCAACTCACAAGGCAAGAAATTTGACGATCATCAAATTGCAAAGCCAGCAAGTAAGTAATCATTCAACTGACCAATTAGTTCGGAATTAGAGAAGTAAACTGTCCATGGATAACCAGTGTATTTCTTCTTTTACAATTTGCTTAACGTCGGATCCACACAGACAGTTCTTATGGCGACGATGGGAAAGGAAAAGGCTAGGAGTGGAAAGGAAGCGGATGTGGCCTTAGCATTACCCCGTGTGAAAATTGGAAACCACGAAAACCTTCTTCAGGGCAGCCGATATTTGGGTTCGAACTCACTATCTCCCGACTACAGACTGAAAGTGGCGTGCCCCTAACCGCACGTCTAACTAGCTCGGTGATAAACAATATCGTAATTGCAACAACATGAGGCTGTATGTATGTTGGGTATTCAGCCCGAAAGCTGGTTTGATCCTCTTCAGCTCCACCAACAGCTGTCATAGATAGCCTAAGCGTCACTAAAGAGGCATAAGAGGAAAATGAGGAGTGAGGTCGTTTCCCTTTGCTTTCATCACTGAGCCAGAAGTTGCTGTTACATATCAGTCTGCCAAGCCCACTGAAATGAATGCACCAATCGACCCAATGAGCGATATTTTCACACCATCCATAACAGGGACTGGCTGCATAAGGAATGACACTAATAGCATCACTCATACCTCTGTCACTTTCATATTGTCAAAGCCAAGGGTGAGACTGAGACAGGTCAATGAAAGTAACAAATTTATTATAGCCCATACCAGAGGACATAATGTACTGTAAACACTACACGAAACTAAAGAATCGATTTCCTAGTAACATAGAATCTTCCTTAATGAAGGTCAGAGAAGACAGAGTCGAAGACCTCGAAAGCTTGCTCATACCGTTTTAGAAACTCATTTCGAGCCCCTGCTACTTTAGGAAACGACAAATGAGCCTAGATAAGCCGTCACGTCATAGATGATGGCACAGTATGACGTCACAGTAATATATTAACACGCGATCTAGGTGGAGTATTTTATTCTTTGCATTAAGTCAAGTGAATGCTTTCGGATGCTATAAAAAGTACATTAACCACTCTTCCATTCTGAACGTTGTAGACACGCAAAGGCGTGTTAATTGTTTCGATCGCGCCACAACTTACTCAGTGGTATATCAGTTAGTAGCGTGTTATCTACAAATCTAGGATACATAATCTTGAAGGCATACTGTAAGTATGGTATAACTTATGTAGTGTTTTCAATATTATGGGACATATTCAAATTTTTCGGAGAATCACGCGGTTTCAATGTGAACTGAAACGTACGTGTCAACGCCGTGTCAGAATGTGAGAAAAATTATATCTCAGTTCTCTAGTCCATGTTTTACTGTTGAGCGAATAAACGCGAAAAAGTGCCATAAAACTTAATTTAATTTATCTTTATATATAATAAAGATGTTCTGAGACCTTTAATTTAATTCCTCATTCGTTTCTCCTTGATTTAAAATTTACAAGTTTTACGTTGTCTAAATTTGTAAATATCGATAATAATAAGTATTAATTCTGACGAATCTTCTTTTTAATGATAATACAGTTACTGTGAAGAACGCCGTTTATTCATTGGGATTGTATGTAAACTAAGGGATCTATGATTGATTGGAGTTACCCTCTGGTTTCGTATCGCCGCCAGCCACTATTTGGAGGGTGCATATTTCAAATGACGTTTACATGTCAGAAAGACTTACATCACCTAGTTAGAAACTCTGCTTGATCTTCATATTCCATTTTTCCTGTTTGTGTCTAAAGGCCTAATCGAGTACTTTAGTTATTATCAATATTCTTCCTATATTTTGACAAGAATAATCTCAGTTTTCATTTATATTAGTGAACACAGAGTTTTCGGCGACGGTGGAATGCTGGAACAGAAGTTATGTATAATTATTGCTTTAATGGGATATAGAATGAAGCAATCTTCCTTGCCTAAAACTAATGATAAGGAATGGGGAAGATGTCCAGTCCATAAAATAATAGATCACTAAAAGAAAGTGAAAGGCCATGATGAAAGTGAAATTGAAAATATTCCTAGTCCTCGCAAACCTAATATCGTCGCCTAAGATCAATACCTCGTATGTCACAATGCTCTTCCCATCCATTACGTTCCTTAAGACAGGTTACGCCTCTCAGCCATTTGTGTTTATGTTACCCATCAGAACAATTTTCGTTGTTTATTTTGCTATGGTTACGTGTAAAGGAAAATGAACCTTGTTATACAGTACTGTAGGGATGTACAGTGTTTTTGCATGACGTATATACGCACTCATACAGTATATAAAGATCGTGTTCCTTTATATACCGGCATGCGAAAATGAACACAATGGAAATTGCTGTGATGGACTTCATATCCATACGGGACTGGGAGGTGTGACTAGTTTTAAGGAAAATAATGGACAGGATATGTTCAGGATCGCGCGAGAACAGGTGACGACCAATGGTGGTAGGATTGGAAATATGAAAGTGAAATGGGAAAAATGTTGGACTTTCCAGGTTTTGAATGTGATCTACATTAAAACGCGGCATTTCTCTGATGTCAATATGAAACACCATGGAGGAGCATGGTAATATAGATCATTGTTTATGTCTGTGCAGAAGTAACTTCTTGTAAAACATTCACTAAATAAACACATAACACAGCAGTATAATCATAATGGTGTATGATCTCCGAAGAGGCCTGGTGCAGTTCTTTCAAGTTAACGTCGTATAGGCGACCTGCGCTCTGTGAGGATGAGAACCTACCTATAATGAATTCCAATGTAGGAAAAGGCACACTCACATACAGAACCCGAGTTATCGAGATTAACCAATTAACCGATACCGTTAGGAATCGAACCTGAGGCCCCATGCACACACGGCCAACACGCTAACCTCTTAGCTATGGAGCCGAACAACACAGTAGTAAAAAGAATGGATGTGTTCAGTTGACTCTAAGGGTTAAGCAGGAAATTGCGCCTGTAAAAACTACTAAGTGAAATATATCAGTTTGGAATATTGGTCGGTAATTTTCTGTCAACTTACTTTCTTAGTCCGTTTACCCTCCAGGGATGGTTTTTCCCTAGGACTCAGCGAGGGATCCCACTTCTGCGGCTTCAAGGGCAGTGTCCTGGAGCCTGCGAATTTCGGTTGGGGGTATGGCTGAGAAGTACGACCAATTCAACGCCCAGATGACCTCATCTGCTCTGTTGAACAGAAGCCTTATAGGGGGTGGGAAGTTTGGAAGGGATATTCAGGGAAGAGGGAAGGAAGTGTCCGCAGTTAGGTACTATCCGGAAATTTTCCTGGATGAGAAGTGGGAAACCACGGAAAACCACTTCGATGATGGCTGGGGCGGAAATCTAACACCCCTCTACTCAGTTGACCTCCTGAGGCTGAGTGGACCCTGTTCCAGCCCTCGTACCACTTTAGTTCTGTCATCTATGATACAATAGTGTGCGAATATTGCCAAGGAATTATCGCTTTCCATAATTTATATGATGCGATTCAGTATTTCTCGATATACATTATTACGTAGCAGTTTTCATAGGCGCAACGACGAAATATTTGTGACTGACCAAATACATTTTAAAATTAAGTATGCTCATACTGTCATGGACAGTCTAAAATCTCACCACGTAAGATTTCTTTGTGGAGTAGCTTGTTACATTGCTAGGAGTGTAAATAACATACATACATACGTATCACACACACAGGAAACCTTGGAACGAGGAGTAGACTAAAGGCGATCGATGAACTCACAATCAGTCGTACATTAAGGGCAGGGAATAAAACCGGTCTGAAATGCTTCTGTTGACTTCTTCGTGTGATATACGAGTTCAAATATTGTTGGGAGATCAGAAGAATACACATGCCCGGTGAGGCACGGGGCGAAGGGGTTTTCACCAGCAGAGTTAGTGACGCAATGGTTACTATAGCAACTCCCCTACTACCCAGGCGACTTTATATTATCTTCTACTGGCAGCTCTTCGCTCTTGTCTGTTGTAATTCAGCAAAAGTGCAAAGTGTGAGTCAATGTTTTCGTGTAGCAGATAAGAGCAGATAAGAGCCGATCTGTTTGAGCAGAGCAGGAATTTGGTGCTTGCAGGCCACATTCCTCATTCTTGCATTCTTCTCATCTCTACACAGTACTTACAGTGTGGAGAGGAAGCGTGTTTAATTTAAAATAACACGTTAATGACAGTGCATAAACACACGTATGTCGACATTATGTATATCGTGATAACACACACATACGTATAAATTAACTCATTCGTATTTTAGCTTGTTTTGTTATCAGCTTATGGATATTTCCTTTTAGAAACCTAGCGAACCCCACGAAGGACTCTGGAGAATTGGCTGGTAAAAGTCTCCACTATTCGTCATCTGGACTCTACAGTTAGTGGGTGCCCGGCCGTGTTTCTCCACAAGAATTAACCTGGTAGTCATTTCAGTCATAAAATGAGTGAACCCTACGTCTACATGCATTCCAGAAGGAAAACACCCCTTTCTACTTTCTTTAAAGTTTCAGTATGGGAAACACATCCATCCATGTCCTTTCGGATGAACAGAGCTCACCCTGAACCCCCTAGTTAGGAGAATTTCGCTGTTCATACAAACAATACGAATTACACCACAGAAATTCATAAGGAAATATCTAGTTTAAAGAGCAGTACGGTATATTCCTGGCAGTTTGCACGTACTAGTTCGTGTCAAGAAAATGTCTCTAAATCGCGTGCTTAATTGTAAATCAATAATTACTATTACTTTTAAACACTACATCTACGTCATATCCCAGTTCCTTGGTTGAATAGCCAACGAACGGATTGTAGGATCAAGGGGCCTCTGGTTCGATTCCCAACCGGGTCAGGGAAAGTAACAGCATATTTTCAATTCAGAGCTCCGAGATCTGTGTTTGAGTTGGTCTTAATGCATGGCCTAATCTACATACACTACAAACCTCCATAGCCTGAAAAAGGAATAAATATATTCCTCCACATACAGCAAGACTGGTGGCGCGAAGGCACCCAGTGGAAAAACTGGGCTGATTGCATATGCAGTGCCAGTCCCATGTATTTAGACTAAGGCTAGAGAGAATAAAAACGAAGGAATAAGAAGAATGAGAAGAAACTATCACATTTGCTTGATATAACAAGTAATGGGAAAATTGTACCGAACGTTTCATAGTTTTCTTTCACACGCTGCTGTTAACTTGCATTCGGGAGTTAGTGGGTTAAGACCCCAATTTCGGAAGCCCTGTTGATGGTTTTCCGTGGTTTCTCATTTTTAACCAGGCAAATTATGGGTCTGTAAAGTAAACTAAGTGTTGGTGGGACGTAAAGCAAAATTTAAAATATAGCATATTCACATCAGATTTAATCTGATAATCTGTACACGTTTTACAGTGTAATTAATATTTATATCAAGATGTTTAAACCTGATATTCCATAGACAAGAAATTCAGAACGGCCATTCTTCCACGGATCTCTATCACACCATACGTAGCCTGGATTTTCTTAACTAGTCTGCGTTTTGTTGTAGTGGACTTCCAGTACATTTGACATTGTGGTGTCGACCAATTGACCTGGAATGAATTTTTCATTTCAAAATTCCATATTTATTGACTGCGCTAAATATTTTTTGCCGTCTTTCACATCTTTAAACTCTTTTCAAAGGCAATAGACATTGCCACTATTATGCCTAATTATTCTGATAAGCTCAACCCACTACGATTCCCTGAGGCCTTGCGGCCATGTCACTGTTTTCACATCAAGTCCGATATGGTTCCTATTCCAGTCAATAAATATGGAATTTTGAAATGAAAAATTCATTCCAGGTCAATTGGTCCACACCACAATGTCAAATGCACTGGAAGTCCATTACAACAAAACGCTCGATACCGAGAAAGTTGGCCGTGCATTTAGAGGCGCGCAGCTGTAGCTTGTATCCAGGAGATAGTGGGTTCGAAACCCACTATAGCAGCCCTGAAGATGGTTTCCCGTGGCTTACAATTTCCACGCCACGCTGTGCCTTAATTAAAGGCATGGCCGTTTCCTTCCCACTCCTAGCCCTCTCCTATCCCATCGCTGCCATATGAATCGTCTGTCCCGGTGCGAAGTAAAGCAGCTAGTAAAAAAATGTTAGATGAACTATTGCAATATCACAAGTCAGAACGCTTAATAAAGAGAAATATCAATATGTTGCAACGTACATGAAACAGAAAAGTTGATTTACAGAAAACGCAATTCAAAAATGGAATGAGGCAGGGAATACCACAATTCATATTAAAATGGCTGCATAAACATCAGGGACCCTATAAATACAAAGTACTTTAGTGTAAATTACAAATCAAAGGTGAGACGAGGGGATTTTACACCGGTAGACTGAGTTTAAGAACACCAATTATCTGGAGCACTTTTTGTATCATATGAAGATACATGCTGAGCCCCGCTCAAGGAAAAACAACATTCAAGTTACGTTGCACAGTACTGTGAATTTAGCTTACATTTATTTTTAAATGATTAATTTACATTAATGTTTAATACATTTCCCTGAACATTTTATATTTGATAACTTCGGGCATTTGTCATAATGGGCTTTTAAAGGCTGTGGACTTTTCTGGTAAAATTGTTCAAAGGAAAATGAACCTTACTGTGCAGTACTGTAGGAATGTATGTTTGCATAACTTATTTAGGCACTCCTATAACATTATGTAGTTATTCACTTTTCCTTTACAAGTTAGAACAGGAAAATGAGCGCAACGAAAATTCCTCTTAAGGGCTGCATATGCATATGTGGTTCGGAGACGTGACCAGCCATAAGGAAAAAATGGATAGGATGAGTATTGTTACATACGTGGTATTGCTCTCGCAGGGACAAAATATTGTTTATCAGGATTTTCTTCAATGAGGCTAGAATATCTCTTTCCCAAAACACATACATCCGTTTCTTCTGATTGTGTGGAATTTCGTCCCTTTCCATCGATAACACTTAACACTGCTAGTCCTCTTCTTCCACTGGCTTTCCTGCAGTTTGTTGGAATTGCGGGAGTAAAGAGCGCCCCATATATGGTGGATTTGGCTTCTTCATCATACGGTTGGATGCCCTTTGAGACGCCAATCTTATATGGAAGTATCTATTTATATGGTGATCAGTAAAGTGTTGTGTGTATATATGGGTTCTATGCAATTAAACAAGCACAACCACCTAGTCGCCGACTTAGAGGAATTAACCTGTTACAGCCAAAATCCTCGACCCGGCTGAGAATCGAACCCATGTCTCTCTCTCTCTCTCTCTCTCTCTCTCTTTGGACTGAAGGCCTTGACGTTGATGATTAAAACTACAGAGCCGTACATGACTAGAACAACCTAAAATTAAGTAAGTGGGATAGGCGGATCAAAACGTAAATACGTCGGAGCATATCTGGAGTGAGCATAAAACTGTCTACTAGAATCAAATATTAGAAGTAGAATTCGTACGTAAGATTTTTTGAACAGTGTTGCTTACTTTTTTCTCTTAGTGTATCTTGTCGTATTCGGTTACTATCATAAGGTTTGGTCTAAGCTATCGAATGTGTAGTTTATTTTGAAAATTCTGTGTGCGGATGGAGGAAGTATTCCAGTATTTACTGACTTACAATTTAGCTTTTTACCCTTTCCAGCAAATGATAGTGAATATCGCACAATACCAACAAAACGTAATAACGTTCAGTTGCGTGTTCGATTTTCTCGTCATACCACATGCTATACTTGCACGCACTCTTTATCATTGTAAGCAAGTATTGCCTCATAATAAAAATAGCTTAATGTCAGTGGCGTTCTGTTTAATAAATCACTTGTCATGCTACGTAAATAACACTGGTGTATTGCAAGCATGTTGAACTGAACAAGAAAGGAAAGTTACTTCATGAATGTGTTCTAGTGCCGTTTACTTTATAAAGGGGGATTAAATACCTTTCTTTCTACAAACATGTGAACACGTTTTGTTGGCATACTCAATATCAGTGGGACTTCTTGTAACCAAAGAACATAACTACAACTAGGAATTTGTTAAAACATAAAATTAAGGGTCTACCTGAATTTATTTTAAGTTAAATTTATGTTAATAGGTTTAGGGTTTCAGCTATTTTACTTGTGCGTCGGCCGGTCGTGTCTCAAATAGAATTAGTCTCTTGGTTGTGAATCTTGTTCTCATTTAAATAATTATTATTATTTATACATTCTTAGATTGTTAATTGAAAATGACTAAAGTTACGTTTCAGGGTGGTAGCATCCAACGCTATGGTGTTTATTTTATCTCCATCGGTACAGGCCAAGCCCATACGCTACAGCGTTCAATTCCGCAATTTGACTGCATGGCGACTCAATACAGAATGATGGCTGACTAAGGCTCACTCACAGCCGTGGCTAGGCAGAAGCAAGAAGCCTCGCGCTCGTTGGACAGAGCAAACAAAGTTAGACTCGCTGCCACAGGGGACAGCACTAGGGAGGAAAGAACTATCCAAGAGCATAGTTCGCAGAGATACACACATAAAATATGAGATAATATCAGCGCACAGAGGCGAAGTAAAATTTTAAAACCAATTGTGACATCCAGTTCACAGAGAAGGTAAAAGAATAATAATAATGGGAAATAAATTCCCAATAACACAAATTTCCAGGCCGAGATGCCATATCTAAAAGTGTTAACAAAGGGGGCGAAAATCTAACCTCGGTTACAAATATTATCGTTGAAGGAATTAAACCTAGTATGTCATAATGCTCTTCCAATCCATTATTTTCCTTCAGAATGGTCACGCTTCCAGCTACATATAGTCGCTGTGGGAGCAATACCACTTATCTGACAATGCACTTTCCATACACTATTTTCTTTAAGACTGGTCACGCCTCCCAGTAACATGTAGATATGCAGTATATTTGAGCAATTTTCGTTGTGTTCATTTTCCTATGCTGGAGTGAAAAGGAAAATTACTCTTTAGGAGTGCCTACATACTCCATGCAAACATACCGATGGCTTAGTGCACCAGCATTGTATGTCCATTTATGGCTAGTTGAGAGTTAATACCATATTTGGATGTCTCTCAAACATATCTAGGTAATTCAAAATTATAGGGAACATGCTGATTTCCAGGGTGAAAGTATTGCATGTCCTAGTTAAATCAACAACTCTACTTCACGAATGTTGTGTGTCCCGTATAATAACTGTAGCCTAGGTATGTCCATTTGTTTTTCATTTCACTTGAAGGCGCAGATATTGTATGTCCAGACATACTATATTGCTGTCGAAAATTTCAAGTTCTTTCTACCTTGATGGAGCACAAATATTGTATGTCCTTGACACCGTTTTGAATGATTTGGGACATATTTATAACTGAAAAGTGATTATCCAACTTCAATTAATTATTATTCGTACCTTGTGATTTTGTCAAGAAAAAAATCATTTAATAATAAATTATGAAAAAGAATGTTGAAATCAATTCCTTTGAAAAATACAACGTTTGTGCTTTGAAGTTCTCATTCACAGTGCCAATTGTTGTATGTCCCAAACTTACATTAAAATATAGTGAATAATTCCCTTACTGATGCACAAAAATGTGGTCCAGTTGTTGAAATACAATTACAAAGAAATAATCTGTAGATCAGTAACACTGGCTGCAGCTATATTATTTGTAGTAAGTAACTGCAACTTCATAAACTTTCAATTTGAGTTTTCTCAGAATCATGATTATTTTGGACATACATTGATTGTGCACTAAGCCATCGATATATCGATGGCTTTCTTTTAAAACTTATTATGTCTCGACGCTCTTCCTACCCGTTAAATTCCTTAACACTAGTCACGTCTCCCATCCACAGGTTTATATGCAATCCATCAGAATAATTTTCGTTGTGTTCATTTTCGTATGCTAATGTGGAGAGGAAAATGAACCTTAAATACATTGTATTGTAGGGGAGGATAAATTAGCAGTGCAAAGAACATCCCTACAATATGGTATGGTAAGGTCCAGTTTATTACACACAAGCACACGAAAATGAACACAACGAAAATTGTTCTGATGAACTGCATATCCGTATGTGGCTCGGATGAGTGATCAGTATTAAGGAAAATAATGGGTAGGAAGAGCGTTGTGAGATATAACTTTTTACCCGAACAGCGGCGGATTATTATGATGGACTGCATATCGTCGTTGCCGGGATAAAATCTCCTATGTGATAATATTTTTGGAGATATACTGACCCGCAGCACATACATTATGAAGAGCGAGAATGCCTTGACAATATGCACACAATATTGCACCTTAGATGACAGAACCTTACCAGCCAAAGTTCTAAGCTAAAATATTTCACATAGGAGGTTTTGTCTCGGCAGCGACGATATAAGTATGTGGGTGGTAGGCGTGACAAGTGTAAAGGAAAATAATGGGTAGAAAATGCATTGTGAGGCACGCGGTATTGCTTCCGCAGCGACGATACGGATATGCAGTAACTGCGAACAATTTTCGGTGTGTTAATTTTCGTATGCAAGTGCGTAAAGGAAAATGAATTTTAACCTACCGTACTGTAGGAATATATTATGTTTTCGTGGCGCATTTACGTACTCGTAGGAATATCAACAGAGCGAATATTTTTCCGACGGACTGCACGTGACGTGTCGTAAGGTAAATAATGTACAAAAAGACCATTGTGATATACGATGTATTGTTTCTTCATCGGCGGTATATAATCACATATCACATTTAAGGAACTATATATTTTTTGATAGTGGCTTTGCGTCGCACCGACACAGATAGGTCTTATGGCGAGGATGGGATAGGAAAGGCTTAGGAGTTGGAAGGAAGTGGCCGTGGCCTTAATTAAGGTACATCCCTAGCATTTTCCTGGTGTGAAAATGGGAAACCACGGAAAACCATCTTCAGGGCTGCCGACAGTGGGATTCAAACCCAATATCTCCCGGATGCAAGCTCACGCCCTTAGCCTCTAACCGCACGTCCAACTCTCCAGGTGAATTATATTTTTCGCACATGGATAATGGCAATCGATGGAAATAAAGTTAATCTAAATCTAACAGGCAGTATATACATACGTAGTAAAGCAAGAAGGTCCAGACGGTCGCTTCAGTCAATGAATAACAGACATTATTACAGTTCCATCAGTAGACGATACAGGATGCGTTGAAATACTGCAGGCTGTCACTTTGTTTATTTCCACGCATAAAGTAAATTTATGTCCTCATCCCGAGGTGGTAAAGCTTTTTTCATACACATCCAAATGGAAATAAGCTGCATATACACTTTACTAAACCTCCTGCCAATTTCAGATTTCTAGTATTACCGGAAATATAACCTGGGCCTTCGAAGGTGACAACTAAAGTAAACTCGTGTCCTCATTCCGAGGTGGTGCAGCTCTTTTCAGGCAAACTCCCTATGGAGGTGCGCTCCATGTACCATTTCAATCACATGCCAGCCCTCCTGCCATTCTTAAATTTCTGGCAGTACCGGGAATCGAACCCGGTGTCGTCACATAACCTATTGTACACCTGTCGAATAGCTCCAAGAATTCTGCTCAAGTCTTAACGTCACCATCCGACGGACAAATCACCATCAACAGAGTCATATGGCCTCACTCCATATGAGCACTGCAGGGAGGTTTTTGGAATTAAATCCAGGCTTTTGGCACTCAGTCAAATGATTAGAAGTTGTATACCATCACCTCTCCTAGCCTGGCGGCCAACATTGTGACGGTGAACATATTTCTTCCACGGGATTCGAACCGGCTTACCATGGTGTGAGACCATTTAGACATGACACCTGCACGAACATGGCCGTCGTGTGGCCTCTGAGAATAATTCATAATATATTTTTACCATTATTATTATTTAAATTTAAATTCATATCCAAGAATACAGACTTTCTATCGTATCGTGCTATTTAATATAATGTGGACCTGCTGAGATGTTGGATGAGACTGTTGGATGAGACTTAACTCATTTTGAATCTTACAAGGCAAATATATGATTGTTGACGTAACGACTCAGTCTTTAGTAAAATTGTAGAAAACGTCGAATATTGTTAGATTATTCTGAGAGGTGCCTACATCGTTTGGCAATAACATAATCCTGCCTTTCACTTCCGATAAAAAAAAAAGGATTGACAGTTTTATATATTTGACATTCATTGCTTTTAAAATCTCTCAATATTTTAAAAGGAATATTCAAAGTGTTTAATTGAAGGAACATTTTCAGCCTTTAAAACATACCTTTTACTATATTTTTCTTTCTGAACTCATATAATGACTTGTTTTCTTTGCGTCGACATTCTCGCTATTCTTCCCCCTTAGATTGTCACTCCTATACACCGGAGAGTCCCATTAATTTGTTTGATGCAGCATCCTTGATGTCACTTTAGTGCTCGTTAAAATGTCTTTATACCTGTCCATTCAAGTAACTACTTTCATCTTTTCTCTGAAAAGTCAATTATTCGGTAAAAATTAGCATCCAATTCAAGTGTTATTTCAAATGGATAAAAAGGGACTGGTAGCTGAATGTCTGTCACGGGTTTATCACCAAGCCAGACAGAATTTGGAGCCCGGCCTAAACGCCAGAGGCAGATGATACCGTTGATACGTTTCTCTTACGAGTGAAAACTGACAATTTTTATAATAATAATAATAATAATAAAGTCATCTCTGGCTGTCCACTATAGGCCAACACTGATTATAAGCATTGACATAATGAGGTAGCTAAAACCATTCATCAGAAACTTTCTGACAAATGTGGATTTTTTCAGTCATCAACTGCATGTTGGAAATACATACTTCTACCCGTTCTGAAAACTCTTCATACAACGTCGTTCCCGGGACAAAACCTGCTATGTGAAATATTTTAGCTTAGAACTTTGGCTGGAAATTTTCTGTCATCTAAGGTGCAATATTGTGTGAATGTTGTCAAGGCATTCTCGCTCTTCATAATGTATGTGCTGCGGGTCAGTATATCTCCAAAAATATTATCACGTAGGAGGTTTCGTCCCGGCAACGACGATAAGCTTTTATGGGACCGAGAAGTCATAACCGATGTCACGCTCAGCAGCAATAGGCCAGATATTATTCTAATTGATAAATAAAAACATCCGAATACCTTATAGAAATTGCTTGTCCAAACGCCTCCAATCTGCAAACAACAATAGCCCCAAAGATATCAAAATACACAGAACGGGCAATAGAAATACAGTACAACGCCTGCGGTAACTAGAATCAGTCCCCACAGTTCCAGAAGTACTGTTAATGGTGTTATTCCGTAAAGCTTGCACAGCTCTCTGGCCGAATTAAACCTGTATCACCACACATACGTTGAACTACAGAAGCCACCCTCCCGAGCACCTGGCACATTGTGAGAAAGTTTCTAGGAACGAATTTTCCTTTGAATTACACCTAAACAGCACGAAGATCTAGCCCACAGTTCCGGTGATACTGAAGGGCAGATTCCCAAAACGGGGAGATTAAAAAAAAAAAAAAAAAAAAAAAAAAAACGTTTAGGGACACAATTTGTGCACATTTGTTGTAGATACAGTAGTCTACATAGGCATTTGTTTTAATTATTTCTTTTGTAAATATTTGTAGAATTCTGTATTGTTTCATGGTCAAGAGGTTGATTCCTTGCTTCTTAGGGCGAGTCAGTCCATTATATTACAAGCACAAGCCGAGCCTTCATAAATGGATATAATATTTATGTTACAAATGATTATTATTATTATTATTATTATTATTATTATTATTATTATTATTATTATTATTATTATTATTATTATTATTATTATTATTATTATTATTATTATTATTATTATTATCGACTGGAAAATAGTAGCCAGTTAGAAGTTGTTCTCGTGGCTTGTTTATACTGTTGTATGTCGTAACCATTTAGAGAACTGATACTGTAGTGATCTAGTTCAAGGAAAAAAAATAGCACCACTCAGAGTTGCCTAGAGACAGGTAGTAAATACAGAAAGCGCGTGTGTACTTGGCGGCAACGGCGACGGCAGGTAAACAAGGGGGTCGTGATCCTCCAGTGGACTTACTTGCTTGTTGAGTATAACAAATATAATCAGCATGGGGCGAGAGAAGGGGGAATGTTGTCCCCTGTACGGCCCTTGGGAACCTGTCTCGTGGGGCGAGGGAACTCCACGTGATGTTAATAATTGATCCCGTGACTCAGCCCGGCGTTCTATGCCTCGCCGCGCCACCTCACCCAGTAGCCGACAGTTCTACTAAATGCTAAACATCATTCACACACACACACACACACACACACACACACACACACACACACACACACACACACACACACACACACACACACACACACACACACACACACACACACACACACACACACACACACACACACACACACACACACACACACACACACACACACACACACACACACACCAAATTAGCCTCTCACTACAGATCTCAACACTGCCACTCCAATAACAAGATATCACTGCTACTCACCAGTTTAGGGAAAGTTACGTAATACACGTTTTAGTTAAAAATCCACTGTTCTAGCCATTCAGGTAAGCAACTAAATGTTGAAAACATCCTAGGGATATGAGCTACGAATTTTAGGAAAATAGAATATCATAAAGTAAGATAATATATTCTTTATTTATTTCAAAAAATGACAATCATTTTCTTAATCATCGTTATCCGGTCCATTAGATTAGCAGTTTGACTTTTTCCACCACTACGAGCGCTAATATGAGTAAATTCATTCACTCAAGCACCACTACGAGCGCTAATGTGAGTCAGTTCATTCACTCAAGCACCACTACGAGCGCTAATGTGAGTCAGTTCATTCAATCAAGCACCACTACGAGCGCTAATGTGAGTCAGTTCATTCACTCAAGCACCACTACGAGCGCTAATGCGAGTCAATGCAGAGTTTTACTTAAGCCCTTTTAACTACATTCGGTGGGAACATTTTTCAAAGAATCAGAAAATGGCTTAGGGTATTGAACCAGGGAACACATTTAGTAAATAATTAAGTATATAGGTTAATTTGTCTAGGATTTGATTAGAAAAGAAAACGAGTAAGGAAAACAAGCGATTTTGAGCGATTTTTTTGCCGGAACTGCATTTAGGCCTGAAGTTATTATCGAAATGTGTGTTTTTTTAAGGTTCATAGAGCTATCCAAAACTCACTATTTGAAATCATTCAGGGACCTTTTGCCCTTCAACTTTCGGCACAATTGAGGAAAAAGCTTAATTTTAAGTTTTTCGTAGTATGGAAACCTCTACTTTGCCTGTTAAGACATGTTTTCAACGTTATAAAGATATCGTCCTTGCGCCTGCGAAAACCACTACGTGATAATATTGTGGAGAAAATAATGACCCGCAGCACATTTAGCATGAGCGCAAGAATTATTTGAAACTGCTTACACAATATTGAACCTTAAATGACTAAACCTTAAGGTTCTAAACTGAAATATTTCAAACAGCTGTTTCCGCGGGTGCAACGACCATTTATTCCACAAATGTACAGATATAGTGCAACCGTTTTGACCTTCCAAGTAGACTGCTGTCCAGCCAGATGGCCTACAGTTACTCGAGTGTTATGTAGTCAGCATCATGATTCTCTCAGCCATAGTGCTTGTCATTCGCAGCTGGCTGCCCTGCCTCTCACATTAGATAGCTCTTTAGTTGTTCTCACGGGGTGGATAAATCCTATTCCACCCCTTGATGCAGTATTGACATTGAACGGGCATTGATTCCAAGTCTTCCAAGTACGAGGCAGACACTATAGCCCTACATCGTGGGACCGGAGTTATTGGGTTAGTGCCTAGAAATTAAACAAATTAAATCAATGAGATCTTGAGTTCCAATATGCCGTATTAATATTGAGTATTTTATATAATAATAATAATAATAATAATAATAATAATAATAATAATAATAATAATAATAATAATAATAATAATAATAATAATAATAATAATAATAATAAATCTTGGGCCCAGTAAAGGAGAATGGAAAATATAGGGGTAGGAAAAGTCTTGAACTACTGTATATCTGCATATGGTGGAAATAACAGACACTATTAGGAAACACGATTGAAACCAGTAAGGTTGTCTAGTCGAATCTTTGTCTACTTTCTGAATAAGAAAACGAAATATGTCTGGTTCACTGAGGTGGCAAAGAATTTAAAAAAATTGGGGTTCTTACGTGATGACATCTTGGAACGTGACCTTTTTTCTTTGCTAGTGGCTGTACGTCACACCGACACAGATAGGTCTTATGGCGACGATGGGATAGGAAAGGCCTAGGAGTTGGAAAGAAGCGGACGTGGCCTTAATTAAGGTACAGCCCCAGCGTTTGCCTGGTGTGAAAATGGGAAACCACGGAAAACCATGTTCAGGGCTGCCGACAGTGGGATTGGAACCCACTATCTCCCGGATGCTAGCTCACAGCCGTGTACCTCTAATCGCATGGCCAACTTGCCCGGTCGTGACCTTTTAAAGGAGAAACTTGAAGGTCTACATATTTTGCAAACAAAACCAAAAATGAAGACAGGCAAGACGTCGACTGAAGAACGGAAGGAAGCTCAACGAAGAAGGGTGCGTAGTACTGGGAGGTAGTGGGGGGGAAGTGTTAAATCTCAAGACAGAAAACGGTTGAAATAATGTGGTCCACAGCAGGCAGAAACGGAATAAGTAGAAGAAGAATCAGACGAAAACGAAATATAACACCTGCCCCTGTGGTACAGAAGTAATGTCTTTACCTCTTACCTAAAGGAATATAATTCAGTTTGCCGGGACATTCGAAAAATACTTTAAAATTACTTGGTCTAAATGTTAGTAAGATGTTCATTCAACCCCTTAAGCCAAATGATTGGGATATACAGTAGGTGTTTGAAATGGAACAAACATCATAATGATCAGTTATTATAAACGATAACTGTAGGATGAAAAGGAAAAGAAGGAAAGATAAACGTATTTATTATTGGATAAAAAATTAAAGATAGGAAAAATGATGAAGAGATGCAGTCCTTTTAAGAATGGAGTTTTCGTTTAATATCCTTCCGGTATTTGATTAGATCACGTCAGCATCATAATATTAGGATGTATAGAACTTCTCTAAAATTATTTTGTCCTTTGGCACTATTTCCCACATTTCAATGTGTTCATCTAGAACTAGAACCTCCCCTCAGTAGGTTCGACTGCGGTACATACGGTGAATACAGCAAAACAAAACTCAATATTAAATCTCTCTATATATAAAATTATAATATTAATTACTTAGACTAACTTACGAGGTGAATAATTTTAATGAAATTACAATTAAATATTTTACTTACCTGCTAAGTGCATTAACGGAATGACAATAGAAAGGTCGTTTTGTTGAAAACTGAGGTACCTAAACTGTAAGTAGAGCAGTGACAATAAGGCACATAAAATATCAAACGCAGGTGAGTACTGTATGGAATAATGAATGAAGGAGAAACTTCGGTCAAATGGAATAATTACAGGACAACTAAAACTAAAAATGTTTTATATGGAAAACGGACGAAAGCACGGAGTTATTGATTATTAATATCAATATTTCAACTAAAACTCGTTCATTAAGAAATCGATAAAACTTCATCAAAATAATGGGCAAACAGGTGAAACTTTTCTTGATATACAGCGGAGTAATTAAGAAGTTGGAAAGGTTGAACGTATTCACTGTTGAATGTTCGTAGGTTACTATAAATAGTACGACAATCTAATCATTTGAACCGGTTTTGTACCTTGTGAAATGAATGGAGGGAAATTTTGACTTTGCGTTCTAAAATTAACTATTTATTTCGCAATTATTTTATGATTTCATTTTTCTCTCCAAGACATAGCACTATGTAGTGCTATTCTTAAGTTTCAATTAACCTTAAATCAGGCTTCTTCCAGCGAACTCTTGCTGTGCGGTATTTGCACATTAAAATTTAATTAATTTTTTCCGAAAGCTCTTTTATTCGAATACCTTAGCCCAAGATGTAATGATAATATATGACTTCCCTCCCCCATCCTTTTTAGACACAGACCTCAACATTTCTCCACTTTTTTTCTGAGCAACATCCTGACAGATCAAGCCTTCGGAAATATAAGTAAAAACCCGTCAAGCTGAGAGCGCGTTTTGGAACACGTCGCTGTGAACCGGTATTTTAGAGATGGTGAGTTGGAACCCCACTGTCAGTATCCCTGAGGACAGTTTTCTGTTGTTTTCCATTTTCTCACCAGGGAAATACTGGAGATGTACCTTATTTAATGTTACGTTTGCTCCCTTTCCAATTCTAGCCTTTTTCTATTACATTTTAGCCGTAGGATCTGTCTGTGTCCATGCTAAGTAAAACAAACAGAAAATAATAGTAAAACACAACCGCCAGTGCTAGTAGAGCAGGGTTCCGTGGTTCTAATCCGAGTCACTCCGTGTGAGTTTTGTGCTGGACAAAGCGGAAGCGAGACAGGTTTTTCTCCCGGTACTCCTATTTCCCATGTCATCTTTCTCTTCCGGTAACACTCTCCAGTATCATTTCCTTTCATCTGTCAGTCATTAATCATTGCCCCAGAGGAGTGCGTCAAGCTTCGGCAGCCGGCACAATTCCTACCCTCGCCGCTAGATGGGGCTTTATAATTCCATTCCTGTCTTTGGTCGAAGGACTGGAAACAGGCTATGGAGTTTCATTTCGAAGACGAAACACACACACACACACACACTCACACATCACATCACACAGCCCCTGAGACAGACGAATTAGACAATAAGTGTGAAAATTCACGACCCGGCTAGGAATCAAGCCCAGAATCCCTTGGACCAAAGCCCAGCATGCTAACTAGTTAGCCACTGAGCAGAACCGTGATGAATATGATGATGATGATGATGATGATAATGTAGGGACAGGGTGAAACGCGGTGTCCACAAGTAGCCTACTCGTGTAGGCTTAAAGTCTCCATCTGACGGAAGGAATCACTATCAGCAGCATTAACGCTGCGGAGAGATTTAAATTAAACGCAGGTTCTTGACTCCTAGTACTCCTTCCTGGCAACCAATATTCTGATCATAAAAACCTTTCCACAAACGGATTCGAACTGGCTGTCTCCGGTGTCAAACCTCAAAGGCATGACTGCGCAACGACCACGAACTACAAGCGGGCAATGAATTGGAGGTTTCAAGAAAGGCAGGATCGAATTTTTTTTTCTGAAATTACTAACAGCTGAAACATAGTGCAGGAATTGTAAAAAGGGATTTCACTGATGCAGTGAATACTGCCTCTCACGCCTGAATAATATAGGAATTAACTTTTCATCGAGTTCTTCAGATCACTCACTACATACATAGACATAACTGTTAACGTTGAGAGATATTAGCTTGCACTGAGACATGCAGTCAATTTTATCGTTCAACTGATCTATGCATGGAATAGAGTGCTACTTCCCGTTAAACATGAACCAAGTATATCCTGCATAGAGACCTTGGAGGATGAGTAGACATAATGCTGATGGATGACTAGGTAATGGCTGCTGCCTGCTGTAGTGATGGACGTGGCCAATATTGCGTTGTGCTGTAAGCAAAACAATTACGATCAAAGAACATGACTCATTAAGCTCCCCCTTTGTGTTTCAAAACATAGCTTAATCATAACAAACATGTTTATTGATAAAAGCTGAAGATTAGAGCAGTTGTTCCCTTTGCCATATTACTGCAGCTAGCTCTAAGTAGCTAATGCAAATCAATCTCTACACGTTACATGATTCGTTGGCTCCCAGTAATCATAACAGAATTCCTGTTTCTATTGCGTCAGATGTCAGAGGATAATTTAAGAGTCTACATAAATCTATAGTGTTAGTCAGTCACCAACGTCTGTTTTGTTCAATACTGTCAGTGCTTCTGCCTAAGTCTCTTCATGTGTTATCGCAGATTATTATCGCTTTACTTCCTTAGGCTTATTGTCTTTCATTTTTTCCCACCACTCTTTCCTTTCCTTATCTCTTTTCTTCCCTTATTCATTTTCCTTACGATTTACTCATTCCCCTTTCCCTTCTCCTCTCTTCTTTCTAGTCTGTTTTCTCTATTTCACCCATACGCTTGTCTCTCTTCCATTTTGCCTTCTCTTCTTTCTTTTCCAAACTGTTTTAATTGCTTAATCGTTATAATAGACATAATCTTCTATCTTTATCACTGTTATCATCTTATCCTTACCTTAGTTTAACTCTCCTCTTCCTTTACCCTCAATTCCATTTTCGTTGACTTCTCCTTTGATTCATGCATATTATTTCCCTTTCTTTCGCTGTCCGACTCGTTGGATGAATGGTCAGCGTTGGGGCCTTCGATTCAGAAGGTCCCGTGTTCGATTCCCGACCAGGTCGAAGATTTTAACGCCGTTGATTAATTCTTCCGGCCCGGGGACTGGGTGTTTGTGTTTGTCCCAACACTTTCCTCCCCGTATTCATACAACACACTAAACTACCAACAACCACAGAAATACGCAATAGTGATTACATACCTCCAAATGCGGTTAGCGTCAGAAAGGGCATCCGGCCATAAAACAGGGCCAAATCCACATGTGCGACACAGTTCGCACCCGCGACCCCACACTTGTGGAGAAACGGTAGAAAAGAAGAAAGATGATTTCCCTTTCTTTCGCTAATTTCCCTTAAGTTCTTTCTAGCCGTTTATCTTTCCTTGGCTGGGCTGTCTGCCTCAGACGGTTGAGGAGCTCGCCTTCTGCCTCCAGCTTGAGTGGTTCGATCCTCGTTCATCCCGGTGCTCAAATACGTCAGTCTCGTGTCGGTGAATTTACTGGCACGTAGAAGAGGAGCTGCGGGACAAAATTTCGGTACCTCAACGTCTCTGAAAACCGTAAAAGTAGTTAGTGAGAACTAAAAACAATATTAGTTATCGTTTTACTCCTCGGCTCTTCTCACTTTCTCTTCCCCATTCCCTTCCTTGCATCAAGGCCTGTTCCGTATTTTTCTCGTAAACATTTCTTTCTTCTACTTCCATCTCTTCTTCGAGCCTCACTGCGAAGAGGTATCGTGTTTCTCTGTTATCATGAGGCCCCGAGCTCCATTCCTGGCTCATCCAAAGTTTACATCTCCGCTCGGAGTACTGGAACGAGGTTCGCTTATCCTAGTGGGACGAACAAGGAGGGCTGTCTGTTATGGCGGACAGCAAATCTGTTCATGAAGACATAATCTTCTGTCTACTATAATCTTCTATCAACTATGGCGGAGGATGTCATCATGCTTCCAACGCGGCACCCGAATATCGGCAGGCCATTTGGTAGGGCGGCAGTCGTTTTGGCAGGTCAAGGCTCTTGATAAACTGTACAGAATGAGCTGAAGGGTTTGCTTGTTGTATTATTCCTTCCTACATACTGTTTCAATTGACCTTATACTTGTTATCGAAGAGGTCGCATGTCCTTTTGTTATTATTATTATTATTACCACTATTATTATTATTGTTCCGGGGATTTTTTTGCTAGGGGCTTTACGTCGCACCGACACAGATAGGTCTTATGGCGACGATGGGATAGGATAGGCCTAGGAGTTGGAAGGAAGCGGCCGTGGCCTTAATTAAGGTACAGCCCCAGCATTTGCCTGGTGTGGAAATGGGAAAAAACGGAAAACCATCTTCAGAGCTGCCGACAGTGGGATTCGAACCCCCTATCTCCCGGATGCAAGCTCACAGCCGCGCGCGTTCCGGGGATTCTGAGGAACGCAGAGGTAAAATGACTTGAGGGCATGAATGGGTGGATATAGACAAGATGGAAAATTAATTTAAAACTTTAAATTATGTGATTATATTTATTCCTTTGCTATTTTGTTATTTTTCAAATTTTAAACATTACAGTTTGCTAAGCAAATTAGAGTTAATCAGATACAAGGTCTAGCTCGTGATCTTGAGTAATAATATTAGAAAAATCAACAACAATTTAACAACATGAGCTTGAAGCTCCCTAGTTACCAATTTAACAGGAGCACCAGTGCTCCCTTCAATGCATACTCAAGGATCCTGAGCTCCTAATTTTACACCAGTAGGACGAGCGTGTTTGCTCTAGACAATTACTTCCTAGGAGGCTATCCTCCAAAATCACAAGTTCCAGGCCTAATAAGGCACCTACCTGCATTTAACAAAACCAAACAGTAGACACTATATTAATTGCTCAACAGTCTGGTTTACCAAGACAAAAAAGAAACAAAAAACTTTAACAGGGGTAACAAGTACCCATTCTACGCAGTATTATTTGAAAATAAAAGGTTAAAGTTACTGGCCGAAAATCAAAATGTTAGGAGGCGAACTCTTGCATTCCTTCAAATCCACTTGAAAATACTTAAAACGATATGTGGCCTTATGGCACGACGTTACAGAAGCCAAGCCTATACTACGGAGGTGACTAGATGAAAGGAAACATTTAAAGATATTAAGGGGTAAATTTTAAAATTACAAAATTTTTAGTCAACTCAATATCAAGTTGGAAGGGAATACAAGAGGGTCCTCACTCTTTATTCCCTAGATATGCTGAGGATTTACGTTGAGAAATATAAGTTACACTACGAAAGAAATTTGAAACCGACTCCTCCGACTACTTTTCAGAGACTATTCCATGATTACACAGAATCTGCCATTGGTGGACCTCCCGGAGATGGACGAGGCAGCCCTTGCCCCTGCCTCCGCTAGGAGCACACTCTAAACCTCTTGAACGGAGCGATCTCAAAGACAATAGGGCCTGAACGGTCCCAGCATTTATAGAGGAGAAGAAGGTTCCAGATTTATCTGGTTCGAAGCCATGACACACCCACAATATCAATTGAAAAATTAAATAAATATCAAAATTGTCGCATTGGTTAGTCAAATTAATGTACAAAATTCCCTATTGGTAACAATCTTAAGTTGGCGAGTAGAGATACCAACGTTGACAACTTTAGAATACCAAAAATACAATCTATTCAGTTTTACCAACCAATGAATACCAAATTTATCTTGAATTCTCTATCCTCTCATCAGAGGGAGCTCCTAGGTTGACAGTAGAGACCTCTGTCGAAAAACGTTCAAACTTCTTCTACTATCAGTTTCAGGGTTTATGTTATATATGGCCTTCTAAAATGCGCTTATTTTAAATGCACGGGGCGGGTGTACTTCCAGTACAAATATTATTATTATTATTATTATTTCATCGTTATGGTCATTCAAATAGCGCGTTCGAACTGTTCGTTGGCCTGATGGTTTGCGCCATTCTATCCTCCCAAAATCTCTTCATGAATGAACTGTGTTGTATCTTGCGTTCTGTGGACAACTTCCTACCAGTTTTTTTCTTTGGTTTCTCCACGAATTTGTTCCTGGATACTCTTTATTTTACTAAAGACCCCACGATCTTCTATGATGTCGTGTGTGATATTCATTTCTTGGAGGTCCGCTTGAGTTCCTTCTAGCCAGTTAATTTTGACCTTCTCTGAGTTGATAACTTTAAATAATCTTTTGGTGAGTCTGTCACTATCCATTCTATGGATATGACCACATAATTTCAGGCATCTTTTGGGTACGACATCAGTGAACCTGTCAGCTAATGAGTAGGCCTAGAGGTTCGCTGTTTTCCTCCTAATCAACATTCCATTTTCCCGTGTGGGTCCACAAGTTTTCCGGAGAATTTTGCTTTTTTGCTTTTCAGTTTCTATAATTTTAAAGTGACGTCAAAAGATATGGTTTCTGAAGTGTTTTATTATTATTATTATTATTATTATTATTATTATTATTATTATTATTATTATTATTATTATTATTATTATTATCCACCTTCTTGGTCGAATTATCAGCATCAAGGCCTTCGGTTTCGAGAGTCCCGGAAATATTGCCAACCAGACACCAGCGTTGTTCGAACCTACAGCGATCCGATTTCACATCGGATGCTCTCGATAAGTGAGCTACGGTGGTCTTGATCAGATTTATTATATTGAAATGTATTCTATTGTCTTACAAAACTTTGCTGTTTCGATAAAAGAGGAAGCTCCTAACTAATGAATCAATCTAATGAAAAAATGAAATGTCGTATGGCTTTTAGTGCCGGGATATCCAAGGACGGGTTCGACTCGCCAGGTGCAGGTCTTTCTATTTGACGCCCGTCGGCGACCTGGGCGTCGTGATGAGGATGAAATGATGATGAAGACAACACACACACCCACCCCCGTGCCTTTGGAATTAACCAATAAAGGTTAAAATCCCCGACCCGGCCTGGAATCGAACCCGGGACCCTCTGAACCTAAGGCCAGTACGCTGAACGTTCAGCCAATGAGTCGGACAATCAATCTAATAAACTATTTTAATTATTATTTACAATTGTCATTATTCATAAAAATTCAAAAAATTCGCATTTGTGTCCTCAAGAGCATGCAAATAGATTTAGTACAGTGTTCTATTTACTTGAATGTGTATTTCTGCGCTAGTGGATACCTTTTCTGATAGAGTTGAACTCTCCAGTGGGTGAAGGGGTGAGTTGATCATCAGGTCACGTGCTATCCAATTCTATACGTCTGCCTGTGGCGTTGTGTTGACCCACACTCTTCATATAGCGGACGATGAATGTTATTCTGACTTCTCTGCGTACGACTCAGCAGTATTTGTTGGACGTTTTTCTCCCCTCATACATCTCTCTCTCTCTCTGTCACTCTTTCCTCAACTTGTCTCTGTGCACATTGTGTATGATGACAAATGACATTCGCACGCGTCATGTCCGGTGTTTGTTTGGTTTTGCGTGAAGTCGATTCTACCATCAAAAGGCACAAGAAGAGTCACCTGTCGGCGTTAGTACAATGAACTCCCCAAGTCAACTCCTCTGCCACTAAGGTACAGTCCAACCTCGATTACTCAATTTTTCGATAGCTTCCATTAATCGATAATTATGCTACCTGTTACGTGAGGGCTCTGCCAGAAATGTATCACGTTGTTCAATAATATCCCTGGGAATATACTTGCAAAGTTTCGAGTTTCAGGTAAGAGAACATAATATTTTACACACAAACTCTTAAAAATACATCGCAAATACAAATTTATTATTTTTCTTGAAGTTTGCTAATTTTTGAACTTACTGATATCGGTTAGTTAACATTGTGCATCTTTTTTAACTGTATAATCATTAATCCAATTTTTTTAGGAAAAACAATATTACGTTTGACACTATTAGGAGCGTAAATACACAAATTCGTCGGAGTTCCAACACTGCAGCATGCTACTCAATACTGACCATGTGAGCAACACGGAGTTTCCAAATTAATGCACGTTACTTTCAGCTATTGTCCTTGTTTAAAGTCGTCACGAAAACTACGCTACGCTGACGTTGTAAAATCTCACAAACCAGCGACCGTTTCTGCTAATAAGAATGAACTTATGATTTCCCTTAATGATGAAGTGAAAGGTTCAGAGCATACTTTCCAATTGCTACAGTCTGCGACTAAAACGTGGCCTTATACAGGTTCGAATAAACAGAGTCAAGAAAATACGGGAAAATTATGCTTTTTCAGAATTAATAAAATAAGAGGAATTCAAAAATATGATATCGTCCCTTTTCTGGCAAAACGGCGAATGTTACAATGCTCTCCCTATCCATTATTTCCCTTAAGACTGGTCACGCCTTCCAGCCACATATTGATATTCGGTCCATCAGAACAATTTACGTTGAGTTCATTTCCCTATGTGCGTGTGTAAAGGAAAATGAACCTTACTGTATCATACTGAAGAAATTTATGTTTACATGACATTTACCCACTCCTAGAGTGTGATGTATTTAAGGTTCATTTTCCTTTACACATGCGCATAGGAAAATGAACTCAACGAAAATTGTTCTGATGGATCGCATATCAAAATATAGCTGGAAGGCGTGACCAGTCTTAAGGGAAATAATGGATAGGAAGAGTATTGTAACATTCGCCGTTTTGGCAGAACAGGGACGATATATACGATTGAAGCAATTATTCTGCACCTGAAAGCAATCATTCCGTATCCATTCCTGGAATTGATAGTAATTTGCCGGAGAATGAAGTGCTCGATTTTGTCATTACACGCGGCCTTGAATACGTTCACCAAAATCACTATCATCTTCCAATTGGTGAGGTTCTGACGCTCTTTTGACTTTCCTGGAGACTTGTAACGATGCCATTTTAGGTTGTCTCGTACGGTCGGGCACATGTTGTATACATCATTATGATTAGGAAAACAACAGTCATCTTAGACCGATCTCTTTTCGTGGAGCTTTGGATGGACGAATGATTTTACTGTGAGATTTGTAGGGTATCGCCCTAACATATATAAACGCTCCTACAGTACATTCAACAATGTTGTCTCTAATAACAATTATCCCTTCTTCTTCACCTTCTTCTACAGATTTTCCTCACACCAGTGGGGTTCAGGTGCGAACTGTGTCACACATATGTGGATTTGGCCCTGTTTTACGGCCGGATCCCCTTCCCGATGCCAACCTTATGTGGAAAGATGTGATCGCTATTTTATGTTTATCTGGCGGTTGGTTGTGCTATGTATTATCTTAATATGAAGAGCAAAGTGTTAGGACAAATAGAAACATCCAGTCCACGAGCCATAAGTATGATTAGTAATGGCGTATGGCTTCCGGAGAAGCCTAGTACAGGTCTTTGAGTAGTAGCAGATGGCCAACAAGCAACCTGCACGTCTGTGAGGATGGGGCCCTATCTAATGTTATTTCTAATTATGATGACGGCACACACACAACCAGCCCCCGAGCCAGGCAAATTAATCCAGGATCCGGCCGCGAATTGAACTCGAAACCCTATGGACCAATGGATTCAACGCTGACCATTCAGCCAGGGAGCCGGACCCTCGTGTGCCTGTACAAACGCAATAATACGCGTATTTTATTAAAAATAGACAGATTTTATGTACTCTATAACTTCAGATTTGAAGTTTTTGTTGACTGAGTGCACCAAAATTTTATTTTAATATAGGAAAATCGGAAATTTTAAACAAAAAAGGTTCGGTATTTGCAAAATATAAATATTAAAAGTTAACATAATAAATAGTTGAAGAGTAAATATATTCATGCATAAGGAGGTGGTTTAACGATATATAATTGTAATTTTCCAAATAAATATCCGAAAGCCGGGTTGAGTGGCTCCGATGGTTAAAGCGCTGGCCTTCTGACCCCAACTTGGCAGGTTCGATCCTTGCTCAGTCCGGTGGTTATTTGAAGCTGCTCTTATTTGCTTATTTGAAGGCAAACTTCTCTCACATCGACGTCTATGAAAACCTCGAAAGTAATTATTGAGACGTAAAAACAAGAAAATTATAAAAATCTCTGGAAAATGTTTAAATTTTTGTACCGTAAGGTGATAGTGCTTTCTTGAGGGCGTATTGCTGTAAACCTGTTTTAAAAACCGCCAAAAATCACCATTTGTACAAAGAATCCGCACCATTTAACGAAAGCAATATGAGAAATCAACGTAATTCATGATAATCCTGGTTAATATTGAAATAATTTCCTATTATTACGCCACGTTCAAATTCTTTTGTCTTCCTTTTTTAATTCTTTCATGCCTATAGCATTTCAATTCTCGTTCGGATTACAGCTCAAAAAAATTCATGTCAGTTTCCGTGGGGTAATATATGTTCACCGTTTTGCAAGAAATATTGCACAATTGAACAATCGCATATTCACTGCGCAATTTTCTCCCGAATTCGATGTTAAATCACTTGGACATTGACATTTCGCGATTTCCTATCTAATTCACAATGTTTCACAAGTTTAATTTCTAGTTAAAATAAAGAAAATTGTAGTATAAACGTGACTTAAGCATTAAACAACTGATTTAGTTCTAATTTCAGAAATTCGTGGCCCCAAAATTTCAGATTCTTACTTACAACTTTTACCCAAGTCATTTTAATTAATTCTGGCATATGTTGATCCGTTGACCAACTGCTACAAATTAATCCATATTGATGACGATCTCTGTATATATCAGGCCCCCTCGTCTACTGCTAACCAAATTGATCGCTTCAATAAAGCTTCCCTAATTGAGGAGTATTGTATCCTTACGTCCTTATTTTCTCAAGAAGTCACCCTCAACACTTTATCGGGATTTGATAGTAAATACTTATTTGGATTTTCAGGACACTTTCAAGCCCAGAGGAACTATAGGTCATAGCCTCGAAAAACGAGTTTTTCAGTGGACGAAGTTAATTTTTTATGCTCACGCACTTAAATCAGCTTTGCCTCTAAACTCCAATTCTGACCTCACAGTTCGATCCCCTCTGTCAGGTTTGTTAACTTTCGACTTTTCTACAGATTTTGGAAGTGTAAGAATCTCTGGTGTTATTATCGTCGCTTAAGAAGTAATACCTCTTATCTCGCAATGCCCTTCCTATCCATTATGTTCCTTAAGTCACGCCTCCCAGCCACTGCAGTCCATCAGAACACTTTTCTTTGCGTTCATTTCCCAATGGTGTCGTGTAAAGGAAAATCAACACTGTAGAGATGTATGTGTGCATGACGCATTTACGCACTCCTACAGTATATTGTATATAAGCTTCAGGTTCCTTCATACGCAGGCATACCAAAATGAACACAACGGATATTGTTCTGATGGACTGCATATCCATACGGGACTGGGAGGCGTGACCACTCTTAAGGAAAACAATGGGCAGGAAAATCATTGTGACAAGTTGTCACTCCAACGCCAAAACCTCGCATTGTTGGTCGGTCAAAGGTGTTGCTACCCCCTTCAGACTGGTCACGCCTCCCAGCCACGTATTAATATGCAGTCCATCATAATAATTTCCGTTGAGTTAAACTTCCTATGCTCGTGTGTAAAGGAAAATTAACCTTACTGTATCTACTGTAGGAATTTGCGTGACATATTTACCCACTCCTAGAGTATGATGTATTTAAGGTTCATTTTCCATCACACACGCGCATAGGAAAATGAAGTGAACGAAAACTGTTCTGATGGACTACATATCGGTATGTGGCTGGTAGGCGTGACCAGTCTTAAAGGAAAATATTTGATGGTGAGAGCATGTCACATTCGCGGTTTTGACATAGCAGTGACGATATGAGGTATTAGGCGTCGATATTCAACATCCTTTGGTGCCGGAAATGTCTCGTTAAGGCATGGTATATATTATTATTATTATTATTATTATTATTATTATTATTATTATTATTATTATTATTATTATTCAATATTTGTATGCAAAATTATCTTCTTTCCTCTTCAGTACGTTTATTAATTGATTGAATGATCGATAAATTATTCATCCTTGAGGGATTAATGCAACATGACCATCTCTTACATCTAATCGGATATGTGTAGCAGCACGCATTATTTCCGAGCATTATAGAAACATATAGGACCCTACTAATTGCAGGTGTATATCTGAGATTGTGGGTTAGTAATTCAGTCGTCCTGGGGGAAAATATGATAACTCCATATTTTTCTACGCTTTAATTTTTGCAGTAACCTACTAAGGCCAATGCTCTCTATCGTTTGAGACTAACAAGATAAGTGATTTCATTATAATATTGAAGAAATAGCCATATCTTACTTCCAGATAATTCAAGAATACCAAACAGTCCCAGGTAAGAAACAGAGAGGTTCAGTTATCTTGTTAATGTTCCGAATAATGTTAATAAAAAATTGGCTTCAACCAGATAACTCTGTTTGATTTCAGTGTAATTATGTTGTGATTGTGGGTGTGAACATTATTATGTTATAAATGAATTATTGGCAACGTATTTAAACACATGTCTTCAATAGCTGCTAGAACGGAAGTAACATTCAACATAAGTTCAGTACAGGGTTTATATATACATTTTTAGGTCTTCCTTCATTTCGCATCAACTCCAATGAGCTTAGGAACGAATATTTGATATAGAAATGACAACTAACCATAAAGCAACACAAAACCTCTCATTACCCACAACGCTCGTTGACACATCATTAGTTCCCAGACCTTTAATTTCGTCCTGAGTTTTCCGTTATATATAACCATCAATATGACTGATAGTACTTGTGACAGTTATAAAGATCAGAAAATTCCTTGTCAGTATTTTGGTAAACAGTACAAAAGTCTTAAAATTCATATTATCAAAGCCCATCCAGAAGAATATCGTGATTCACTTGTAAATACGACCTCTTTGACTCCTACACCTGACCCAAATGTAGGGTTGGAAGATGTCTACTCATCTTTATCATCGCCCCATTTACAAGAACCGGATAAACTTGGAGACGTAAATAATACATATGACGGGGAAATGAAAACTGACATTTCTGTACATTTAAGGTGCACACATCCCGATCACAGCGTGATATCAAGCACGCACATCGTGTCTTACGCAACCGAAGATCATTCGATATTAACACCTAACGAACGCCTTGATGCGCAGGAAATCGGGAACGCAAATTCGTACGAAAACAAAAGCAATTCACAAGAGCCTCGGGAAGTCAAATGTCAATACTGTAGCCAGTATTTTCGTGGTGATAGGGGCGTATCCATCCATATTAGTCGCTCTCATCCCGACCGACATCGCGAAAGATTGCTTCAGAATCACACAGCCAAAGTATCTCAAACAGATACATCCGGTCCAGTCCCTAGCGAAGATCCCAATCCTAACGACGACGGGGGTGTATCAGATAATTCATCTCTAAAGTACAAACAAGAAATTCGCGTTTGGAAATCAAAATTTGAAAAAGTCAACGACGATCATGGCTATAATAAATTGGTTGAAGATTTCGCAACATTCCTTTTCACATCGATTAACCTCCTGCCTGGCCCCAAACACCCAGCAATCAAATTTTATGAGGCTAGGAAGAAACACCGTCTAGCTCTTAACGAAAAACACCACAGTCACTCGTCAAATCCACAGCGTGCAGACAAACGTGCCCGCGAAAAAAGGCGAAACAAATATAACTACGAACTGACCCAATACCAGTTCTACAATCAGAGACGGAAGGCAGTGAGGCGCGTGTTGGAAAACAAGTCAGAGGTGTGTAAAATCGACCTTGGAAACATTCATAACTCCTTTTCCGATACATTTTCCAATGAACATTTACACGAAAGGGAAACTTACCCTTCAAAAATCACTGAAGCGGAGCGTGTGGAAATTAATGAAACGTTCGTGCCCACCGTGTCGAAGGAGGAAATTACCGCTGCCGTCCATCATATCGCAGTGGATACTGCGCCGGGCCCGGATCGCGTTTTGATGAGAGCCTTTAAGACGACGACGTACAGGCTATCATCGCAAAAATAGCAATCAGAATGGTACAAACCGGCGAAATTCCCGAATGTCTGCGGAAGGCACGAACCATTTTGCTGTATAAGAAAGGCGATCCGAAGGCCGTATCGAACTGGCGACCCATCACTATCTGTTCAGTCATTAGGAGGGTAATAGAAAGAGTACTTGACAGTCGCCTACGTGAGTACATCCACTATAATGAACACCAACGAGGATTCTGTTCAACTCCAGGCACCATTATAAATACTTCCATTCTTGGAGCATTGTTAAAATCTGCTAAACAGAGGAAAGAAGACATCACGGTAATTTTCTTGGACATTCGAAAGGCATTTGACAATATCGGTCACAGCCACCTTCTAAAAACTCTACAGTCCGAAGGAATACCTTCAAAACTCAGAGAGCCCTTAAAGACGACGACGTACAGGCTATCATCGCAAAAATATCAACCAGAATGGGACAAACCGGCGAAATTCCCGAATGTCCGGGAACGTCACTCAAATCGAAACGCAGAAGGGTAGAACAAAACCTATCCCGATAAAGAGAGGTGTGATGCAGGGATATCCATTATCACCAGCCCTCTATAACTTAGCCGTAGATCATATCTTAGACGAGCTAAGCGAAGATAGTCTCTCGCGGCATTACGGGGCATCTCTGTCACCCGAACTACCATCCATAACCGTAATGGGCTTTGTCGATGACACCGTCATCATCGGGAAGAACAAAGAAGCCGCCTTAGATCTTACTCGACTAGCCCGCAGGAGGTTCGAAGAAATTGGTCTTGATATCAATCCACAGAAGTGTACAGGGATATGTGTAATCCGAGGTGAGTTGAAGCAAGGGTCGCTATCCGTGGAAAAATGCTATAGCATTGACTTAATCGGAGACGGCGAACAAATTCGTTACCTTGGCACTACCTTCACGGATACTCTAGTGTTCGACGAGACTGCTGTAATGAAAGACCTTCACAATAAGCTCCAACTTCTAACATCGTCGCCACTGCTTAAGGAAGACCAAAAGCTCATAGTACTAAATTCCTCAATCTGTCCCACCCTGATATACCCTTTCCTGACATGCAGTTTCAAGAAAATTGCACAGAAATTTTTATCCGATAGCGATAAAATGATTAAAAGTGCAACAAAGGAGATATTGCAGTTGCCGACAGATACCCCAGATGGCATGATGTACACCGGAAAGTATTACAAAGGACTCGCTCTGTTTAAAACCTCGTGGGAAGTTTACCTACAATGCATTAATGCCTGCAATATTTTGCTGAAGACTAAACATCCACTTGGTGTCGCTTCGAGGGATTGTCACGTGGAGAGTCGGGAATGTATAGAACGCCTAAAACTAACAAACGCTGATACCCAGAAAATAACCGCGAAGAACGGCCTGTACGATACTAAGAAGATCCGTCAAGAGCTACGAGAACGTAAATTCACCTCCTGGTGTTCACTACCGCAAAAGGGACTCGGAGTACAACTTTACAAAGAGTATACACCAGCAAACTCTTGGGTGCGAGATCATACCGGACTGTCTTGTAATGAGTGGAGAGAGGCTATAAGGATGACTGCTAATGTTTCTGCGGTGCGCTCAGTGCCAGGCAGATCCCTGGACAACAACCTCTGTCGGCATTGCCACGGAGAGAAAGAAACTCTTGGTCATGTCCTGGGATTCTGCACACGCTGGGAACTCCTTAGAAACACGCGGCACCACCAGATCAGATCCTTCATTGCCGCAGAAGTGAGAAAGAAGGGATTCAGTGTACATGAGGAGGTACACGGACTGGCCGTAAATGGTAGTTCGCAAAGAATTGACATCATAGCCTTTAAAGAAAACAGCTCTCAAGGATTCATATTAGATCCGACGGTCAGGATCGAGCACCATAGCGGTCAGCCAGAGGAGGTTAATCTAGAAAAGATTATCAAATACAAACCAACTATCCCTTACTACAAATCTAAATACCACCTTCAGGAAATTGAAATAATAGGGATAATGGTCGGAGCTCGCGGTACCATACCTCGTCACTTCGTCGCCACATGGAAGCGCTTCCAACTCCCAATGAAGCTCATCCCGGAAATCGCGACCCTCGTCCTCCGAGCCTCCATCAAGATCATGAGGCACCACCTCTACAGCTAATTTTGAATGTTCTTTTATTAATACATATGTACATAAAATTGATATGTTTTACCTTGTTCTTAGCGGCAGCCTGTAAATAAAGGAGGTCTTTCCAAAATAAATGGAAATTATATATTACTAGCTAACAATAATCATAAATGTGACTTACACGCTTTGGCTTTTATTGGTCCCCATAAGAAAATGACGCCTGCTCAATACAGTACAAGTCAGTTTCATTCAACATCAGAAGCAGATACTTCATTAATTTTTGAATTAAACAAAATCCAAACAAAAACATTACTTAAAAATCTGTTTCTATAGTGCAGAATGGTTTGACAACATTTGGTGAGTCGGCGATTTTGTTTTGTTTAAAGGCAAAAAATGCTTCCCCTGAGAACTTTAATTGTTTTGACTTATCTTTTTATTCCCTTGGATGGGTTAATTAATAGTATAAAACTGTCATGCATATATTTTGTATCAAAATACATATCGATTACTGTGCAATTCAGTGTAAAATTGCTTTTTAATTGGTTTATAATAATACCTTTAAATGTAAGTTTTTCTTGTTATCTAGAAATTATTAAAGCCATAAACGAAATTTACTGACTTTCGGCTTCATGACTGTGTGGCCAGCGACTAGATCTTCGGTTCTCGGGGCTTCGACCGGACATGTCGAGGGATTTTATTCACAAGCTGGGACTGGTTTTTTTCTTTCTGTCTCCTACATTCCTAAGACTAACACAACAGTTTCTTCTATCACGCTAACTGCTTCGTCGAAGGGTCTGCCTTACAACGGCCGTAAGGGTCCTGAAATAACCACATGAGATTATTATTATTATTATTATTATTATTATTATTATTATTATTATTATTATTATTATTCACTTACGTATTTGTAGGCAAGTTGATAGTTAATAACTGAAATTGTCAGTCCTGGACCGAGCATGATATTCGAGTGGTTTTCTTACCGATATGGCCATGGTTCAAACCTCGAGCAACGCATGTGGGGTATTTGATATGAAAGGTCGCATCATTTTTGTTTGAATTCCAAGTAAAATTCGAGGTCTGGTGGGTTTAATAACAATGTCAACAGTCATTTAAAATTACAAGCTTGCTTACTTTGTCAGGCCCGAGTGTGGTATCCAGAAAGTTTTCGATGTGTTTTGTCCTTTCTTAACAAGAGCGGCCGTTAAAAATGATTCTTAAAATAATTGTTCGTAAATTAGGTACTACTATTATGAGCTTGTTGCACGAAAAGTCTAACGATCTTAAATGTAATTTTACGGAAGTATTTTGATAATATATTTGCTCCAAATTGTTTAATTAATTTCCACTAATATTTTAATCTCTCTATGATCCTATAATAGGATTTGGCCGAGTACTGCGAAGGATTGTGACTTGTTCAAATGAACCCATCAAATGGTAAATATTAACCTAAACACTCGTTGTAAAGTGCCCTGGTATCTCTCTTTTTTTCCGTTTTATTGTTGTTGTTGTTGAGGGAATCACCTGCCCTGTTACCGATAGTTGATATATGTTGTTTAACGACTTTATATCGGTTTGAACAAGGATTCAAAATCACACGAGAGTGGTGCTAGGTGAGGGGTTGATTTAAACTTGGTCGGTAGAATGGACGCTTGGTGACAACAGAGTTCGCTCTATCTCTCTCTCTCTGCTGGACTTTTTTATAGTCAGAACGACAAACATCAATTCCTGGAATAACACTGAAACGAGCGTGTTAATGACGAACGATGGAGCGGGTATGTGCGTTCAGGATACCATTGTGTCGCAGGTCTCATGCTATATCAGTCACACAACACTATCTTCTCGAGTGTTATCTGACAGTTAAAAATACAAACACACATTCATCGGCTTCGCTTTTGGTTAAATCTTTATTGACATGGAGGACAAATAAGTACGGAATATAACAGATTACATACTGCACATTGGATCCGATGTATTCAACGTATACAGAGACCTGTACGTGTAATAATGTTCACATATACTATGCAACTTTTGCATAAACGTACATGGCTTTTGGGGGAATATGCACTACCGCAAATGGCTTTATCACATCGATACTGAGGGAAATGTTAGCAGGGAGATAGCACATATTATAAACTTTCTACTGAAAACAATTTTATTTTCAAGTTCTCCATTCTTTAGGTAGAAATAAAATTAAATATTAAGAAGCAAGCACCTCTCAACTGTCAAATAAAATATTTATGATGTAAATTACTCGTAGAAAATAAAAATCCACAGCCTTTTTGCAGTCATTCAACAGGGTCAGGAATGGAATGAATAAAGCCCCCATCTAGTGGCGAGGATAAGAATTGTGCCGGCTGCCGAAGCCTGTCGCACCCCTCTGGGGCAATGAATAATGACAGAGATATGAAATAAAATGATATTGGAGAGTGTTGCTGGAATTAAATGTGACAGGGAAAACATTAGTACCTGGAGAAAAATCTGTCCAGCCTCCGCTTTGTCGAGCACAAACCTAAAAGTCAGTGACCTGGATTTGAACCACAGAATACAGCCCTGAGAGGAGGGTGCTCTGCCAACTGAGACACGGAGGCACTAAATTAGTCTTTATGCGAATTGAATTAAAGAAAATAACAATAACATTAATATTAAGAAACATTGGAAGTGTGAAAGCTAAGGTCTTTCACTAATCACCATCCTAGCACTAATGACTCGTTTTACAGTAAAGGATCACCAAACGTACCCGCTACACGATTCCATTCAACGAATTTCAAGTAATGCTACCAGTAGCATAAATCTCAATTACCTGGAGGGTAATCATTAGACACTTCGAGGGCATTTTTTCCACAACGAAATTATTGAAAATTAAAACTTGTTGACCGTATGTTATGTTGCACATGACTTCAAGTTATAGATATAAAGAAGTATCTACAGCAATGTCTGATATTTTATAACAAAATAAAGAAACAGTATTTGAAGGATGTCATTCTTAATGACTTTCTAAATATTACTGAACCATTCCACGATCATGGAGACGATAAAATAGCAATCGGGCGTCACTTGTTATGTGTTGTCTAGCAGTAAATAGTGTGTGGTTTCAAGATGTATCATAATCATGATGATGATGATGATGATTATTATTATTATTATTATTATTATTATTATTATTATTATTATTATATACATATAATTCGCTGGGGCCATCAAGGACCACGTTAAGTCTTGTTGCACTTGACACTGAACTTGGCCTTCTTTAGAGCCCAAATTTCCCTCATTCTTTGTGAGTGGGCCTGCTTACGCTCCTCTGTCCAAGGGGCACCGTGTCTTCTCTTCGGTTGCTCGTCTCGGTTTAGCCCATTCGTCAATATATTCTTGCGGAAGAGATCTCTATTAAGGGCGTCTTCAGCTGAGATATGTAGCATTTGCAGGTCTTCTTTGGTATTTCTAAACCAGGGAATTGTGGTTTTGGGGTTTGAATAAAAAAAGTGAAAGATTTCTTTTGTTAAATTTCTTCCGTCCATTCTTTTCAGATGACCGTAAAATCGTGACCGTCTTTTTCTGATTGTGTCGGTAATTTTCTCTATTTTGCTGTAGACTTCCTCGTTGGATCTCTTTTGATGGATTCCATTTCTGTACTTTGATCCCAAGATTCCTCTCACAATTTTGCGTTCTTTTTCCTCCAGTTCTTCAAGGAGTCCTTTGTTGGCATTTAGAGACAGGGTTTCGGCTGCATATAGAACTACTGGCTTCAGAACTGTTTCATAGTGACGTATCTTGGTGTTTTGGGGAAGGCATTTTTTGTTGTAGATTGTGCGGGATGTTTGGTAGGCTATTTCCAGATTGCGTACTCGCTCCTGAAGTGCTTCTTTGTCCAGTCCATTTTTCATGATGATCTCACCCAGGTATTTGAATTTGTCTACTCGGGTGATGTACCCGTATTTTGTAAGGAGTTTTGATGTTAGTCATTACTTCTGTTTTCTCAAACGATATCTGCAAACCAGTTCGTTCGGCAATTTCCTTTAAAATTTCAACTTGAGCTCTAGCGGTTTCTATGTCTTTTGAGAGAACAGCAATATCATCGGCAAATGCTAAGCAGTCTGTTGCGATCCCCTTGGATTTGGTTCCTATCCTCAATGGACTATAGTTGGTTTCCTGTAATCTCATCCGCCAGGTTCTGATGATCTTTTCAAGAACACAGTTGAAGAGTATCGGGGATAGCCCATCACCTTGTCGGACTCCTGTTCTGATGTCAAAGGAATGCGAGAGACATCCGTGGAACATCACCTTAGATTTTGTATCGGTCAGGGTGGCTCTAATTAATGCCAGCAGTTTCAAATCAACTCCGAATTCATTTAAGATGTTTAGCAGGACTTCCCGGTCAATGGAGTCGTACGCTTTCTTAAAGTCCACAAAGACAGACACATACTGCTTGGACCTTAGTGTACAATATCTGATGACCGTTTTGAGATTTTGGATCTGCTCGGCTGGTGAGCGACCTTTTCTGAACCCTCCTTGGTATTCACCTATTTGATGTTCGACTTGTGCTTCCAAACGCTCCAGGATGGCAAGTGATAGAATTTTGTAAGTTACGGGTAGCAAAGATATTCCTCTGTAGTTGTTGATGTTCTTCATGCTGCCTTTTTTGTGTAATGGATGGATCAAAGCTATTTTCCAATCTTCGGGTAGGGTCTCCTTGTTCCAAATTTCTTCTATTTGCTTTTGCAAGATATGAAGTGATTCCTCTGGGGCATATTTCCATAGTTCTGCTACTACTGAGTCCTTCCCCGGCGCTCTCTTATTTTTGAGACGGGCAATGTGGCGCTTGATTTCATCTCTGTCGGGTGGTCTGGAATCTGGGTACCTGAGTAAGGGTTCCTTGGTCTCAATGGGGCTTTGCGGTTTAGAGCAATTAAGTAAATTCTTGAAGTAGTCTGCCAGAATGCTGCAATTTTCTTCATTTGACGTCGCCAGTGTGCCGTCCTTTCGCTCAAAGCATAGAGATGGTGGTTTATAGCCAGTGAGTTTGCGTTTGAATGCTCTATAGTACTCTCTGCTTTCATTCTTCCTAAAGTTTTGTTCTATCTTTTCAATGAGAGATTTTTCGTATTTACGTTTCTCAGTTCTGAACACCCTAGCTGCTCGGGCACGTTGGGTTTTGTAGGTTTCCCAATCATTTTCTGATTTGGTAGAGTAGTACTGTTTTCACGCATTGAGTCTTTCTTGGAGGACTGATTCGCAGGTATCATTCCACCAGGCATGCTTTTTGCTTCTCTTGATTTCTGCGACGTCTTTGGCGGCCTCAACAAGGAGACTTTTGGCGTTGTTAAAGTCACAGTCGTTTGGTCTAGCCTTCTCCTGGAACTCCTCGGCCCTTTGCCGAAGTCTATCATTGTCGAAGCGTGTGATTTGTTTGGTTGTCTTCCTTGTGTTTGCGGGAATTGGTTTGAATTTCATAAGAGACATATAGTGATCTGAGGCCACATTGATGCCTTTCTTTACCTTGACATTCATAATCTCTGGGCTGTTTCTCCTGGAGATTGCAACATGATCAATTTGGAACTCTCCGAGAGTTTGGACGGGAGAACGCCAAGTCATTTGCTTTCTGGGTAGATGGCGAAAGTGGGTCGACATGACCTGCAGGTTGTGATTTTCACAAATGGACACCAGTCTTTTGCCATTGGGATTGGTTCTTTTGTGAGCAGGGTAATTTCCTATAACTTTCTTGTACTTCTGTTCACGACCTAGTTGGGCATTGAAGTCACCCAAAAGAAGTTTGACACGGTGTTTGGGAATTTTGTTTAATTTTTCATCCAGTAGATCCCAGAAATTATCAACTTCGTCTGGATCAGACTTGTTCTTATCGTTTGTAGGAGCATGTGCGTTAACTAGAGCGTACGTTTTGTTCGCGCATTTAATTGTGTGTATAGACAATCTGTCATTCACAGGTTCGAAATTTTCAACCGATTTAAGGATCTTGGTTCTAACAGCAAACGCAGTTCCAAGCATCACAGCTCCATTGAGGATTTCTCTTTGCGCTTTGCTCTTGAAAAATCGGTAGCCTTCGGATTCAAAAATCTCTTCATCTGTGTATCTTGTTTCCTGTAGTGCCATTATGGATATCTGATTTTCGTGAAGAGCTTTGGTGAGGGTTTTCAGCTTGCCAGTTTGTGTAAGTGAATTTATGTTGAAAGTTGCTAGAAAGGTTTTAGATTTTGGCCTGAGTTTTAGACTCTTCGGGGTACACCGACGCTCCGACTCGTCTCTTGCATGATGTCGAGTCTCCCCCAGAATCCGAACGAGACTCGTGCGCCGTGGCGTTCACGACGAGGGATTTATCCGAAGATTTACCCCCTGGGGTATGTTTCTTGAAATGTTGTGCCATCATGCTTTTTGACTTGACTTAGCTTTAGACGGGTACCCATCCTTTTACAACTAGGGTTGTTAGCCCTAGAGGTTGCCTCAAGATGTTTTCTGGCTTCTGGTCATTTACCAGTCTTCGCCGTAACCCTGGCAAGGAACCAATTTATTTTTTTCACGGTGGTATTTTACTTCCCTACTACCCTGTGACTCTGCTGGCGGCAGAGCCAGCGAGCTTCCCCAATTCTAATGGGACGCGCCCGATGGAGGTAACTGGTAAATCCACACACGGGGATTATTATTATTATTATTATTATTATTATTATTATTATTATTATTATTATTATTATTATTATTAAGCCAACATTTCTTAAATTAGCCTATTATTGCTAGACCTCCTAGAATGCTTTTGAAACAGATACAATCAGTAAGCGTTCCCCAAATGAAACTGAGGTTTAGCACGGTCGTCTTGAATCACAGAGACAGGAACTTGATCAAGTGACGGTGGGTGGCTATAAACGTCAGAAAGAAATCTGGTATCGTAGGAATGTGTTTGCGTGATGAATGTACATGCGGAAACTCTAGTGAATAGATGAAAATGTGCCATGAATTGGTCAAGACGTTGCCAGCGTCGGTTATTCAGTTTATTTGGCAGATGTTGTTAACGGAGATAACATTTAGCATCTTATGAAAAATATGTATGGCAATGGGTGTGTATCACGCTGTGGTATTCAGATTGTCTTTGGATACTCATCTTACCGAGGTAGTTAAGAACGGTTTGAAATCTCTGCACATGGTTATGATAGAATTTAGGGGTTGTAGTAAGGATGTAAAGGAGACGGCGTGTAAGTTACGACCGCAGTTAGAGTATGGCTCGAATGGAATTGATCCTCAAAAGAACTACTTGATACGGGAACTGAAGAAGATTAAAAGGAAAGCAGCACAGTTATTTCGAGTGGTTTCCGACAAAAGAGTAGTATTACGAAAATGTTTTAAAATTTGGGCTGGGAAGACTTTGGAATAAGGAGACGAGACGCTTGACTATGTGGCATGTTTCGAGGTGTCAGTGGTGATTTGACGTGGAATGACGTAAGTAGGAGAATAAGCTTTAGTGAAGCTTTTAATAGTAGGACAGATCATAATATCAAGATAAAGTTGAAATTCAAGAGAACAGATTGGGGAAAATATTCAGTTATAGGACGAATAGTACGGGATTGGAATAAGTTATCAAGGAAAATGTTCCATAACTTTCCGAGTTCGTTGAAATATTTAAAGGAAAAGCTAGGCAAACAATTATAAATTAATGTAAATCTGAGGTAGATAATTGATTAGTTATCTGCCACCTGGGCGACCACCACAAATGCCGATCACTGATTGATTGATTGATTGATTGATTGATTGATTGATTGATTGATTGATTGATTGATTGATTGATTGATTGATTGATTGATTGATTTTCATCATGGGAAATAAGGACGTGCCAAAATCAGATGAGGCACAGTGGGAAGCCAGGTGAGAACTGAAAAATCACTCAAATTAGTTCGAAAGCAAATATTTTTCCGTGACACCGTTGAGGAAAGGTTCTTTTGTCAACCCACACGTTCGCTTGCTGTATCCGTCAGCAAGTGGTCCACTGAGAAACTTGCTCGAACCAACAAGGTTATTATATTTAGATATATCAGCTATCTGCCTACCGCCATTTCTTGATGGATGCAGTACTTTTGTATCTGTCTCTTGGCACAGCCCAGAGAAAAATGTAGCTTCCACCGAAGTTTTAGTCTCATCCATGGCTGTGACAATATGTAACCTGGGAAGTGCTGAATAATGGCATTCAGAGTGGATGACCAGTTCGTGTGATTGTTAAATTACGTGTTGCTCATAGGGTCAGTCATGCTGCAATAGCACTTTCTGACCCATTGAAGAAAGAAATGGAAAACTACCTCACTCCACATCTTGCCTAGTAAGACTCATTTTGGCACCGCCATTGGTTGTTGTGGTTTCACCGTAACTTCATAACATTTTGGTGGTGCTATTTTAGGATCCAACCAACTAACAGATCAGACATATCACCAACACAAGATTTACGTATTTCAAACAACAAACCATTACATAAACCTTTAAAGGCTCATTTTCATTTGGTCACCCCCATATATTTGTTCAATATCATAAAATATTTACCTTTGGAAACGAAATACATTTTCGGGAATTGTATGGACTTTCAGATTCCTCACTGATTTTCTCCAACTCTAACTCATATCACCGTGTTATATAAACCCTAAACCTTATTTTATCTTTGTTTACCTTCTTGTGATTTAATATAAAGCTTGGCAATAAATTTCCTTCCTATTTTATTCTTACAATAACAGCCAGGAAGATTTCTTCAGACGGCTGAGTTCGATGGTTTTGGAGGATGTTCAAATACGTCGAGATACCACTGTGTATGTTTAATATTAGCCTGTAAAGTGAAGTTTCTCCGTGTGAATTCTTAATACCTAAATTTTTGAAGCTATATTTGTAGAATTAAGCAGCAATCATGGTTTAAATATAATTAGGGTATTGTTTACTTTGAAAAATATTTCAAAATAAAACTGTTCAGCGAGTCCAAGAAGGGAATTAGAGGAATACTTTATGAAAAAGAAGAGTGTATAGGTGAGGATTACGGAAGGCAGAATAATTCCTTCAGCAGTATGTAAATATTGTTGGTTGCATTGGCAATGCCCATGTAGAGGAGAAGATTAATTCTAACGAAGTATTCAAATTTACCTATGATAATACACATACAATAAGGTAGAAAATTTAAAAACTAGAAAAGCAGCTGGAATTGTTAAGATATCGTCACCCCTTTGCTAAAACCACGAATAATCCTCTTCCTATCCGTTATTGTCCTAGAGAATGGTCACGCCTTCCAGTCCCATACTGATATGCAGCCCATCAGAACAATTTTCATTGAGTTCATTTTCCTATGAGCGCGTGTAAAGGAAAATAAACCTTACTGTACCGCACTATAGGAATCTATGTTTGCATGATATATTTAGCCAATCCTAGAGTATGATGTATTTAAGGTTCATGGGTTGAGATAGAGTACCTTGTCTGAAGAACTGTTCACATGAAGGAGTTACCCAAATGAAAGGGGAATTGTTGTAGTAGCACCTGTGCATAAAGGAAAGCGTGATAAACATAAAGCCGATAATTACAGGACAGTCAGCATGTAAGTTTGGGAAACCATACTATCTGATAATATCAGACATATTTGATAAACTGGTTTTGTAGTTCAAGTTTAGGAAATGTTATTCCACTGAATTTCATTCTGTAGGATTTTAGCGAGATATAGCAGATATTTCAGATTCAGGAGTTCAAATGAAATTTGCCACCATTGACCTATCTAAGGCTTTTGATGGGATACTACTGACAAATGAGTTCAATTGAACTACCAGAAGTGTGACTGTAAGGGTGACAATGTTTTGGGAAAATAGAACTCAGAAAATTCGAGTAGGTGCAGCATTATCTGATCCTGTAATCGTAAAGTGGAGAATTCATCAAGGCAGCATTACTTGACGTTCATGTTTTCTTATATATATATATATATATATATATATATATAATATGAGTAAAGGACTGGGATCAGAGATAAGCCTTTTTGCGGATGATTTTATAAGATTTTAAGTGACTGGAAAAATACCTCGACAACTTTGTCAGATGGACAATAGGCACTAGTATGGTGGTAGAAGGGGCCGTTGACCTTAGATGTAAGGCCCCTTTAACCCGCCAGTGGTCGCTATATGAGAAAAATGCTCACGGTAAATGAAAAAACATCTGCTCCTTTAAACAGCGTGTAGTTTCGAACTTCAGCCCTGGTGTACCTTCGCATTGCAGTTTTGAGGGAAAGATGTATTCATTGAAACGCACATCTGTGACCTTGAGAATGGACAGGGATGGAGGAATTATCAGCGACCGTCAAGGGTGAGCATTTTGCTTCACGCGTGACCAGTCACGTTTGCGATAATTTCTGTGTGTGTTATAGTTTCGCTATTGTTGTATATTGTTTCATAGTTGAAACAGTTCTTTGCAACTTATTGTATTCACGTGTTGTGTAACTAGTGCGTGACGATGGCTTCAAGTCGTGACATTGTAGCTTGGTTTGATGGAATTCCTAGTGATCAACTCGAGGGCGAAAACAGGCACTCAGACTGTGCAAGTGAACTCAGCGAACATACTACGATTACTGAACAGTCAGAGCCAGAAGAACGCGCTGATGGTACCGTACCTGGAGAAAAGTCTATAGCTGGCGAACAACATATGTTGGAGGTAAATGAGAATTTCATGTTTAGTGACAATGTTTATATAGTGAAAGATAGGGTGACAAAGTGGGGCAGACATCCACCAAGAAGAAATCCACGCTCACGTACTCGTGCTAAAAATATAGTGACTCATACTCTTTGTGTAAAGGGCATTGCGAAAGACGCACACACTATTTTAGAGAGTTGGGAATAGTTTTTTTTTTTTGAAATACAGTTATAACCATTTGAGATTTATTACTATTTGTAATTTAATTTGTAATTTTTAGTGTTCTTCATAACCATTTGTGATTTATTCTAATGTTCATTTAATGTGTTAATGCATTTAGCTTGAATCAGTTGATATTTATTATGTAAACACGTCATAACACAACGTGAGCATTTTGCTCAACGCGCGACCACTCGCGTTACTTTCATCCTAGTGACCACTTTCGGGTTAAACAAGCATCATCATCATCATCATCATCATCATGGTAAAAGGGTTGAAAAGTCAGGTTGTGAGTTTTACAAAGAGAAAATGCTCTCTCAGTTTTATTTACTGCGTTGATGGATAAAGTTCGCCACTGGGATCACTGTCTGAATCTAGGTGTTAAAATTAGAAATTATCTTCATTGGGGCAACCATATTGATGAGGTTGTTCAGGAAGGTTACAGATGTCTTCACACGGTTATGGGAGTACTTAGGGTAGTAAGGATGTCAAGAGGAGTGAGTATAAGTCTCTGGTAAAACCCCCATTTCAAGTGCGGTTCCAATGTATGGGATCCACACCAGGACTAACTGATACGAGAACTGGAAGAGATTCAAAGGAAAGCAGCTCGATTTTATTCTGGGTGACTTTCGACAAAAGGGTTCCGTTACAAAAATTTTGCAAACTTTGGTTTGGGAAGACCGCGGAGTAAGGAGACGAGCTGCCAAACTAAGTGGTATGTTCCGATAGATTCAGCGAAGATTATGGCGTAGAATTACATTCGTAGACAAATAAGTATGAGTGGCTCAGTTAAAAGTAGGAAAGATAAAGCTTGAATTCAACAGGAAAAATGATGGGAAATGTTCATTTATAGGAAGAACAATTAGGGACCGGAACAGTTACGGTGGGATATATTCGATTAATTTCCAAATTCCTTCAAATTATTTACGGAAAGGTAAACAAATGGTAAGAAATCTATCACATGGAAGACTGCACTAAATGCAGATCAGTGGTGGCTGATTATGTCTATTTCAAGAAACGAGTTATTTTTACGATTATTTAATTATTTTCGCGCATGGCTAACATCCATCATCATAATTGAACTAATTAAGTTTATGACTGAGACTAATTGGGAAGATAACAGACAGATAATTAAATAGCAAGTATAGTTGATTGATTCTTGTGTCGCTGGCAAAAACTCCTAAGGTTTGCCGGGAAACGTTCGTAGTGGGCACGTCTTCACGTTATGCTGTGCAGTCTGACGTTGAGCACTATAGGCACAGCTGAATTAGGAAGGAAAATCCCATTTACACAACGAGGTGGTACATCCTCCAAAATCTTCCCATATTGTATTAAGTGTAGACCAAATACATTGCGACGTCTTTCAAAACTGGTTGGCCAAGTTTGGATAGAGGGTGACTTGAGTCGTTATCTCGTAAATATTACACCATCGGTCTGTTACTCTGACTCCATTGTTACTCACGTCTGTAGGTTGTACCTTCACATTGCCCTGCATGCTTTGCCTGGGTATTGCTGAAAGTGAAACAATACTACAGTACTATTTACGCTAGACAATCCTTGTGATCTACTGGAATTTTTCATATCAGTAATACATTTATCGTGCGGTTTTGGTTTAATGGCTTCTCGAAATATTATTGTTTAACTTCACCGATAATTTTAATGTTATCCGATTATCACTTCGTGGGACATAGGAACATATCGTCGTTGCCGGGACAAAACCTCCTATGTGATAATATTTTTGGAAATATACTGACCCGCAGCACATACTTTATGAAGAGCGAGAATGCCTTGACAATATTCACACAATATTGCACCTTAGATGACAGATCCTTACCGGCCAAAGTTCTAAGCTAAAATATATCACATATGAGGTTTTGTCCCGGCAGCGACGATATTACATTAAAAAAGTAAAATAATATAGAAACTGAGATCATCATAATTCTGTATGAAAATGCACGCAACTCAACAATAAAGATAGAATACAAGTTATATGCAGCTATACTTGCGGTAATGCCATCAATATAAGAAATGAAGGTAACTATACATGGTATAATAAACAACAGCCTTCTGTTCCAGGCAGACGAGGAACTTTCTTGACCAGTAATTCATGAAATTAGAATTTTCCTGTTTCCTCAAGATGTTAAAATGATTATATTTCTATTAAATAACGATTATATGGGTTTCTGATGTTCAAAAAAGTAGGTCAATCCTCATACACTTTTCCTGTGAATGAATATTGGTGAAACTTCGCTTCGATGGAGAAATATTTAGACCCGTTTTTATCTGTTCCTCATTTTTACAAAAAATAGAGCATTATCATCATTACTGCGTAAATACTGTGTTCTTTGATGCAAGCAGGCAATTTCACTAACGAACAGGGGGAGAGAAGGGGGAGGCTCGAGAACGGGGAGCTTTATCCCTTAAGATGAACGATTCGATTTTGGTGGTAATAAGCACTCCTTGTCTTAAACTAACGCTAATGGTCTTCCTTCGTTTCAATTGCTTGCGAGAAGAAGTGATGAAGTAGGGTCCGTTATGTGGGAGTTAGTGAAGTGGGGGAGAATCTCGCATGCTACGGGGCAGCGCATACAAGATGGCGCTTGGAGATAATTTCCTTCTACAAGACGATACCAATCTGGAGGGCTAACTATAAAAGCAATTAGAGCATGTGCCGGTGTAAGCACTGGCTAGCGTACAACACTGTTACAGACCCCATGGTTGCCAAGGCAATGCCAAATCTACATCTGGCATCTCTAACATATCATGAAGGGAACGAATTTATTTACTGCATCAGAGAAACAAAATTAGAAATTACACAAATTATTTCAGTATATTTGTATAATTTTGAGAATATAAATTATATTCCATTTTTCCAGTTTTTTGACAGACTAATCACCGTAATGGTCTTCGGTTTAGAGGGCCCCGAGTTCGATTTTCTGCTGGGTGGATGTGATTAATTCCTCTTGCTCGGGAACTGGGCTTTAGTACTCGCCGTAGTACACACATCGTTATTCACACACATAAGATCGCACTTCTGACCCCCTAAAGATACAGGCAAACTGGGCATAGGGTCGGCATCAGGAACAGCTGTCGGTCATAGAACCGTGTGTACACCAAGTAAGTGGTTTCTGTAGTATATCTAAGGAAAGGTGCAAGTTTATAAAAAAGCATGCCAGTATTTAATTGAAAGAAGGTCTTTCTTTACATGTATCTTCCTACCAGCTGTCAGTCTCTTTTCTTGTTTTGAAGTCGTTCGGACCGCGTGAAGAGCACGATGCTTGTGGTTTATATGTATTGTTGTTCTTGATTACGATGATGCTTACCACTTTTGGTGCTCTTGATGAAGGTTTTGGTTGCTGATTTCTTCTTGGACCGTGGGCTTTTCTGTTGGCCCAGGAATCCTTCATTTCCTTGCTGCACTTTATCTTGAATTCCTCGGACCATTTCCCGGTCTCATTGTTTTCTTCTGGACGGGGTCTCGTTTTGATAGTTGAATAATAGTTACTTCTATTATTGTTACAAGCAAATGTAGGCATCCTGTGGTTTGCTACGGTATTCTACATTGTATACACACTTCTACGTAAATTACTGGACACGTAAGATTATATTAAATTTCATGTCTCTTAGCGTTATCCGAGGAAAACCATGGGGGGATCCCATTCGTTGTTTCCGATGTAAGGTGCACGTTGAGGAGTTTTGATATTAATGGGAGGCCAGGTTTCCTACTGCCATTCAGAATCCATTTCGTGAGTTTCTATTCTAACGGGAGGTTCACTTGCCTACTGCCATTCACAATGGAGATCGGGAGTTTTCATTATAAAGACAGGACCCTGTTCATAAATTCATTCACAATCGAGTTGGGGAGATTTTGTTACAATCGAGAAATGCAGCTCTATCTGACGTATAAAGGATCGAGATACGAAAAATAGTCATTGGACCAAAGTTGTATATCTCTCCAAATTGAAACTCGATTTTGCTACCCTGTTTTGTGATACGACTTACCGTTTAGCCACCGATTAACATGAAATGAAGGTCTGTATCATAATTTAAATTGCTTACCTATTTCGATATTCTTCGGGGCTAAAATGTTACACAATTGAACAACTTGGAAATTTTTCGCAAAGCAAAGAGAGCTCATTTTTCGGCATTAGCACTCTTATACACACGGAGAAATTAAGGAAGAAAGAAATACAGTTTTAAAAGTTGACATTAATTGATGAGAGGATAATGACTAAGGAAAGCCAGATAGGATAACTATGTAAATACCAAGTGGATGTATTGGAAAAATGAAATGATCCTCAATAAATTGTAATGTTATGAGTTACGGAATTAAGAAAGCGGTAACAGGGGAGGTATTTAGGCCCAGGGATTCTTAGATAAGATGATGACTTATGGTGTTGTTACTTAAATATTAAGACGCAAGACAAAGACAAGAAATTAAAGCAGAAAACGGAAATAGAAGAGAAATACATTAAAAATTATAGCAAGTGCCACAAAACGCCTTACGGTATGAAACAGCGTGCTACACTCCGTGGTACTGTTGAAATATTAACAGCCACGCTTAGTGCTATTCTTAGACGATTGTAACCTGCAATGGTATTCCGTAAATATCCTGCAGAATGGAAGCTTGACGTCTCTCTCGCCTTCTAACAACGAACAACCACGAGTTTACAGATATAATGAAGCCAGAGACGTTGCTATGGTAACCGGTAGGTTCGTTGTTGTCTGCGCGGGTGTCCGTCAATGCAGAGCATTGAAGAGTAAGCGGAATTATGTAAATAAGAAAAGTCGTTTGCAATTAAAGGACTGTTCACATACAGTCTGCGTATTTTGCAGAAAATCAATAGTTTAAGAGGACATTGAAGAAGAAACACGTCCTGGTCTTCTTATAAACCACCAATAATATTCAGTAATTTTTTAATCACATCTAAACCTGCTCCTGGATGTGTACACTATGAATATGAAGTTTGGTCGAGATCTATCCAGTCGTTTCCCCGTGATGGTGGAACGAACGGACAGACAGATTGGCAGACAGACACGAAAGCTACAAACCACTGATATGGTCTTTAGTTGACCTAAAACTGATAAATATCTGAAAAACTGGCAAAACAAACGAAATTTCTGACAGTGGACTCCCTAAAATATATTTATAGAGATTATAATAATGTTTATTTATTTATTAAATATTTATTTATTTATTTATTTATTTATTTATTTATTTATTTATTTATTTATTTATTTTCCTTTGCTGGCGAGAGCTAGTGTTTACAGTGCACTATGTCTTCTGGCATGGGCTAGAGCAATTTTATTACTTTAATTGATCTGTCGCAGTCTTATCCTTGGCTTTGACAATACGAAAGTGACTGAGTAATAAGCAATGCTGGTCATGCCATTCCTTCTGCAACCAGTCCCTGTTATAAATGGTGTGAAAAATGTTGCTCATTGGGTCGTTTCGTGCATGCATTTCAGTGGGTTTGGCAGACTGAAATGTAATAGCAACTTCTGGCTGAGTGAGAAAAGCAGCGGGAAACTATCTCACTCCTCTTTTCCTTAAAATGTGGCTCTTCAGTAAAGCCTACCCATCTATGACAGCTAATGGTGGAGATGTTTAGGATCCAACCAGCCTTCAGGCTGAGGATTGAACCTACATACACATACATGGTGAATACAGCCAATAGTAATTTAGTGCCTTAGATACTTGACCAACTGACTAGTTGTGGTGGGTGTCTGACTTTTCTCTTAAAAATTAGCCTGAATAATAATCTTCTTCTTCATCTTTGTCTATCGATTTCTTTCCACACCTGCGGAGTCTCGTGTGCAAACTGTGCCACGCATGTGGATTTGGCTCTGTGTTACTGTCAGATGCCGTACCCGACGCCAACCCTATGTGGAGGGATGTATTTTGTTAAAGAAGGAAGTCTTAATTTTCATTGTCGACTCAGTGAAAGGTAAATTAAAAGCTCTTCAGTTTGTCGAACACACAAGTTAAATATAAACACTACACTATAACATACCTGTAAGCAAGACACACTATGATACAAGGCATAAAAATGCACACTAGTAAACAAAGAATGAGAGGTTTCATTCTTAGAATAATAACCTCAGATTTCATCACGTTACACACAATATTTGGAAATATTTTTGTTTATTTTCGTCCAAATACCTAGGAATTTTAAATTTTGATCTTATCTTCATGAAGTCTTGCTTTTAATTTACTCCAGTATACATTGCGAGGCGTTTGAAAAACCGACATATATATTTTTGAAATAAAAGAAACAATATATTACAAATATTACACACACACACACACATTGTACACATAGTTATAAAAATGCATTAAAGGAAAGAAAAAGGAAACGTATATAAAATAATTCAGTTGTTGGGTATTCAGCCCGAAGGCTGGTTTGATCCTCAACAGCTCCACCATCACCTGTCATAACTGGCTTAGGCGTCACTGAAGTGGCGTACTAGGGAAATGAGGAATGAGGTAAGTTTCCCGTTGCTTTCCTCACCGAACCAGAAATTGATATTACATTTCAGTCTGCCAAGCCCACTGAAATGCATGCACCAACCGACCCTATGAGCGACATTTTCACGCCATTCATTATAGAGAATAGCTGCATAAGGAATGGTATTACTAGCATCGCACATACCTCAGTCACTTTCATATTGTAAAGCCAAGGATGAGACCGAGACTGGTCAATGCAAGTAACAGATTTAATCTAGCCCATCCCAGAAGACACAGTGCACTGTAACACTACATCTTGCCAGCAAATGCATTAAATAATCCAGAATAACAAAAATTTCCTTAATGCATGAACAAAAACAAATTTAGTAAAAGTGACACACGGAATAAAATAACAAAACAGGAAAACAGAATTCATGTATTTACACTCAACTTAATCCGTCAAAGTTCCACGGCCAACAATTCTTTTTAAAAACCGGCTCATCAGATATGGTGTCCCTTACGTCATTGGGCAACGAAGTTTCCATGTTCCAATTATACTGACAACAAAAGAATTATTGTAGAAGGTGGATCTGTGATTTTGAGGATAATTTAGCGGTAACTGTTTCTGTCCTTCCTGTTTCTTGTTTTGTTTCTGATATTTTAGAGTTTTGGATCAATAATCCCCTGTATTTAGTGCATTAGATGTTTTTCCTTAAATACTTGCGTATCTGTGGTGAATGTACTAATTTATGTATGACAATAATTCGGATTATAAATGGGAAAAGATAGCCGTGACCTAAATATCGAGTATTGTCTCTTTATTCAACTCTGGTACAGCTAATAGTGATATTACAACACAAATACACATACACTTGTTTTCACTAGGCTGTGTATTGTAGGCCTAAATGAAGCTTACATACCGTATTTTATTTCCTATAGAACGTGAAACACAACATTGAACCTAATAATTGATCTCCACCTCTCTGTCACACAGACGCACAAGAGTCCACATAGAGACTGGACTTATCATCAGTTTCACATTTATGACTTTTTCATATTTAAAAATGACCACAGTTCCGACCAAAGATGACTGACTCAAGTACAGAAACACAGATTTTTTGGTGTTGATACATTTATCAACTTAATTTCTCCCTTACTTTGAATTATCAAAAGCCTATTAATAAGGTAAAGCACGATAAATACTTTGAAATAACTAACAATTCAAAATATTAACTCTTTCAGAACTTAAAAGTCAACAAATTCTAACTTGATAATTTAAACCTTTGAGTGAACAACAGTACTTAGTGATTCCTGCATATGGTGGCAAGAGCATTTTCGGTTACTCATAAGGACGAGAATATGATTCACCGTCGCACAAAGGTGACAGTGGGAGGTGCACACTACCATGAGGTTCACTGGGCCTAGAATTATAATGAGTACCAAGTGTTTGCCCTGAGGGCAAAGGTGTTCAGGCACAGAGCTAACCACTCCATCCTGTTTAATGCTAGGGGTTACGAATAGTGGAAGCCTTTGCTTTCTATTCCTCCATAGACGTTCATGCTAATACACAGATAGCTTTGCCTTTACTCAGCGTATTGCCCCTTGCTTTTCCAATTTGTAAGCCAGAAGTAGCCGGTAGTACGATATCTTGACCATGGACACCGAAACAAATTGACCCTCCTGAGACACGATCTAAACACACCGTGCAAGAAACTGCATTTCGCTGATCAGGGGTACTGCCTCCCTGCCTTCCACCATGGTTGATTAATGACTCCAGAGGTGCAATAGGGAGAATTTGGCCTAGTCATCATGTTCGCTGGATGGAAATGAAAACATGACGCCCGAGGGAAAAGGAGGGATTGATTGAGAGGTCAGAGAGCACGCACGCTGGAGCGGGCTAAATGGAAAAAGGGTTTAGAACCCAAGGGAATCGTTACTTCACGTAGTCACTTGCTTTTAATCCCGCAGGTCTCTTCCAATCTAAGAAAAGAATATTGAAGTGTCTGGGTTTAGAATTCTTTCCCAAGACAGTACTGCGTGGGGAATGAACTCTATCACATGAAACTTATAACAATGTCGGGATATCCACAACGAAATGTAAATTAAGATACAGACTTATTTCCACACTCATACTTGTTTTATTGGTGTCAGTTTCATCAATTCCTGTTATGTACAACAAGGAATTGAATATGCAGTGTCAATTACAAAATTTGACAGCGAAGCGCCGCAGACTTATGTTCTGATAGGTCTGGTAATATTAGAGTTGAGCTGTTTGAACGTTTATTTCCGGCATTAACCTACGAATAGGCTCATTGCAGTTCCTCTTCATTCTCTAGAGGGCAATTCTCGGTTAAGATCTTATTTCAATCCTTGACCTCTTATCAGTTGCTCAGTGCAAATAAATGCAGACTGAAATTTACGTCCAACCCCTATTCCATTTCTTTATGGGGTCGGCTATGCAGTGAAACGAATCTTCGTGAATCTTCGTAGCCAGTTTTTATGCCCTTCCTGATGAAAATCTCATCGTAGGAGTTAATGAGGTGAAGTTCATGACGTGATATGTGATAGCAGAAAGGGAGAGAGTTAAAACCGGTGCCGGCACATAGCCTACTCCTGTCAAGTAGCAGCAGGAGATCTACTCAAGGCTTAACGTCGCCATCTGGCGGACGAATCACCATCAACTGCGTCATATGCTCTCACTCCATATGAACACTGCGGAGAGGTTTGTAGTTGAAAACAGGCTTTTGGCACTCAATGTAGTGATCAGAAATATTGTATACCATCACCTATCCGACCCTTCCGACCAACATCATGATGTTATAAATGTTTTAGGCTGACGGGATTCGAACTCTGGCTAATCACTGTATTATGTCTTACAAACTTGACGCTGTAACGATCATGGCCATCAGGCGAACAAAATGCAGACTAGAATAATCATAAGTAATACCGCAAAATATCACAGCAGATTAATTGTTTTCTGAGTACTCTGTTCTGAAATATTACAATGGTCCCAATTTGCTACAGTAAATCCATACATGTGTGCCTAAACATGCCCGAAATAATCTGGGGTCGGATAGTACTCCCCGAAACAATACAAAACGTCCCGTTCAATTTATGACCTAATTATACTGATTTCTAATTAAAGAAGTCCTCAAAATGTCCACCATGCGCCTGAACACTTTACCTCATTGACTGTCTGACACATTCGAACACTCTAAACATTGCACGTATTTGATGGTAACCTTGCCCACGCGCTGGTAAAGTACCGCAATGTATGTAATGGCATGCCTGATTTAATCCTAAATACATACTATTCCTATATATCAGAGCAGCTTGAAAACAGTCAACCTTATAGCGTATGTTTAAAGGAACTTTTTGTGTTGTTTTGGGGGTGTATTATTCTCCCCCCCTCCCCCATATTACTTCTACATTTTTGGAAACACCGTTACACTCCAATCGCACTAAGATATCGTCGCTGGAAAGGTAAAAGGTTGTATTCCACAAAGCTATTCCTATCAATCATTCTCCTTAAGACTGGTCACGCCTCCCAGCCACATATGGATACGCAGTCCATCAGAACAATGTCCGTTGTGTTCGTTTTCCTATATCGACGATTAAACGAAAATGAACCTTACATGCATTGTACACTAGGAGTGCGTAAATACGTAATGCAAACGTACATTCCTACAGTACGGTACTGTAAGGTTCATTTTCCTTTACACACGGGCATAGGAAAATGAACACAACAAAATTTTTTCTGATGGACTGCATATCCATACGTGGCTGGGAGGCGTGACCAGTCTTAAGCAGAATAATTGATAGGAAGAGCTTTGTGGAATACAACCTTTTACCTTTCCAGCGACGATATGTAAGATCACCACATAAGGGCAGTCAGATCATCACCGTTTGCCTCCCTTACACTCTATAACTCAATTCATTTGTCATTCAGATTATTATTTCCCATCCAATCACCTTACGGGAACCCAAGATTTAAATCGATTCATAGACACAGCTCACCCCATTCGTTTGTATGGTCATTCATTTACTGTCCAAGACAACAATAAATGTCACTATTTCCACGTCAGTTTTCTTCTTCCAATGAACAAAATCACTGAAGTGTAATTTCTTCTCGGTTGATAACGAATATAATTATGTAACGATAAAAAAGAAACTGTGGAATATCACCCTTTGAAAAAGTAGATCATGACTTGTAACTGATAGGAGAAGCATAAGAAGTGTACTGGCTAATAAGGTGTGTGTTTCCGGAATCAAATAGGCGGGGTGAACGATAGGTCTTCCAAAGAAACACGTCCCACTTCCATTTTGTCGACTTATCGTCACCGAGATTTGGAATTTCATTCCATATTTCTCGCTACTCAAGCGGTTTAGAGCAACTCACATTCACAGCCAACGTAACGGAAATGGTCGACTTTCACAAATTTTATATTTCATATCTGACTTTCCACTTCCTATCCCTTTCTAGGACTGAGTGATCCGCGTTGTTGCCTCTGATTCTCGGAGCGCCGGGTTATAATCCTAGTCTACTCGAGGTATTTTAAGCGTAAACGATAAATTCATTGATTCGAGGACTGGGTGTCAACGTTCGTTCTACATAAAAAGCTACCTTCCGCCATATTAAAGTCGCAGTTTCTCATACACGGCAGACCCATTCTCGTTGGCGGGTCGGCCTTATAAGGCTAGCAACAGGCTGTCAATACACACGTAATGATGATGATTTATTATTATTATTTTAATTTATTTATTTATTTATTTATTTATTTATTTATTTATTTGTTTATTTATTTATTTATTTATTTATTTATTTATTTATTTATTTATTTATTTATTTATTTATTTATTTGTTTATTTATTTATTTATTTATTTATTTATTTATTTATTTATTTATTTATTTATTTATTTATTTATTTGTTTATTTATTTATTTATTTATTTATTTATTTATTTACTCAGTTTACCGTTGCTTTCCTCCCAGACTTAGCTAGGAATCCCACCTCTACCACCTCAATGGCAGTGTACTGTAGCGCGAGATATTTTGTCGGAGATACATCTGGGAAGGAGGACCAGTACTTTGCCCAAGTGGCCTCGCCTACTAAGCTGAATTGGGGCCCTGTGGGGGATGGAGAAATAGGAAGGAACAGGGATGTAAAAGGGAGGAAAGCGACTGTGGCCTTAGGTTAAGTACCATCCGGGCATTTGCTTGGAGAAGTGGGAAACCACGAAAAATCACTTCGAGTATGGCTGAGGTGGGAATCGAACCCACCTCTACTCAGTTGACCTCCCGAGGCTGAGTAGACACCTTTGCAGCCCTAGTACCACCTTTCAAATTTCGTGACAGAGCCGGGAATTCAACCCGGGCCTCCGAGCGCGGCAGCTAGTCACACTAATCACTACACCACAGAGGCGGACATTACGGCCTGTGACATCCGAAGAGGCCTGGTGGATGTCTTTCGACTTGACGCCCTGTGGGCGACCTGTGCGTCCGTGAAGATGGGGTCCTACCTAAGGCGAATTCTAATGCTGGAGACAGCACAAACACTCAGCGCTCGAGCCCGAGGAATTAACTAATGTATGGTAAAATCCTCGACTCGGCCAGGAATCGAACACGGGCCCCTTGGACAAAGAAAACAGCAGGCTAACCATTTGAACAAGTAACCGGACAATATTATCATTATTATTATTATTATTAATAATACAGTTTCCTATTTCTCTTTCCTGAGAAGTTATAGGAATACTGTTTTGGGGCATGTGTAAAAAGTCACAAATTTCTCTGTCAATATCATCAAATGGTTTCAACTCTTCTAATTTTCCACAGTATTGTCAGCTGTGAATTTCAGGGATTCCATCCATATTGTACAATTATCTGCATAAAGTAATTTGAATAAATACAATCAGAGGAGATTATCCGAAAATAATGAATATTGCAAAATTATTCAAATTCGAATGAATATATAAATTCCCATTTTCTTCTTGGATTTTTCAGTAGGTGGAATCTTTGTGGATTATCTAGCAATAGGGCAGCTATCGACAGTGCATTTTCTCCCTCTCTGTATAAATTTACTCTCGGAAATGTTATCATCAGCCTCTTGTAAATAGGATTTTATTGAATTCACTTTCTAATGCTTTAATTGCAAACAAAGTCAGACTAGAGTACGGTTCCAGTGTATGGGACCCTCACTAGGATTACTTGGTCCGAGAACTGGAAAAAATCTAAAGAAAAGCAGCTCGATTTGCACTGGGTGATTTTAGGGAAAAAAGAGTAGGGTTACAAAAATGTAGCAAAAATTTCGGCTGGGAAGATTTGGGAGAAAGGAGACGAGCCGATAGACTAAGTGGTATTTCCCATGCTGTCACTAGAGATATGGCGTGGAATGACATCAGTAGATGAATAGGTGTGAGTGATGTTTTTAAAAGTAGGAGAGATAACAATGTGAAAATGAAGCTGGAATTCAAGAGGTCAAATTGGTGCTAATATTAATTTATGGCAAGGGGATATGTTCAATATATTTCCAAATTCTTTGCAATCATTTATGAAAAGGCGTATCTCATTGATTGATAGAACCTGGGGATGGTGTCATCAAAACCGAGTGGAACAGTCCATCACCTGTCTCCTCACAAACGTTTCTCTTATAACACGAAATATTTCAGAGTAATTTCCATGGCTACTTTCTTGTTGTATTACAGTACCGGTCAAACGTTTAGGACCACATAAGGAAATCACGAAATGTAATCTTAGAACCTATGATTGTGCCACTAGACTTCTGTAATTTTCTTTCTGAGGTCTCCCATCTAACAGAATATATGTCGCCTTATTTCATTGCGTTAGTCCAAATACTGTGGAAGTTATGAATTTTTAACTCTTGGAAGGTCACACCACAAATTCAAAAAGTTTGATAATATAATGCACTGGGTACTCTAATTGGTTGCAAGTATCACCACCAAGATTATTTTGTAGACTTAGGAATAGGAGGGGGCCGTTTTAGTATATATATAAATTCCGAAAATATGCGACACTGCTTTTTTTGTATGTGTTTTATTTTGTTGAACCAGAGCCAAAATTGTTGATATTTCTTTGCCTTTGTCATGTATGGCCCAAGGTCTCAGGACGACCTATCGGCTTCAAACTTATCTGTCCTGATAGTTTCATTTGTACTCTGCGGATGGCATCCAAGAACACATTTCTGATGCTGATAGCTCACAATGAGACCTATGGCAAGAACAAGGAAAAACTTATAATTTGTTTGTGCTGGTTTGAAAGAAATAAACGCACAAAAATGGGTGCCGCATTTTTTCGGAATTTTTACATTTATACTAATATGACCCGTAACGATTGCTGAGTCTATAAAATAATCTTGATGGTGATACTTGAAACCAATTAGAGGATACAGTACATAATATTTCCAGAAATGTTGACTTTCTGATGTGACCTTCCAACTGTTAAAATTGTATAACTTATACAAAACTTAGCGTAAATCACTGAAATCAGGCGATGCATATCATATTAGTTGCAAGAGCTCACGAAAAAAATATACAGGTCTAGCAGCACAATTGTTGGTTCTAGATGGAACTTCGTGACTTTTTAATGCGGTCCTAAACTTTTGACCGGTACTGTATATATTAAATTTACATTCAGTACTTTTACCACCTTCTATTTGCATGTACTACTGCGATCTTCTCTAAATATTCAATTCTTCATTAAAAACCGTGTGTAACCATCAATAACTATTCTTTGACTGCTTTCTATTCTTATTCTGAAATTAATTAATGGAAGTAATCCTGGATGTACTAATACATAAACGTTATTCTTCTAATTACGAATATACTGAATGCTAGTGCATTAGAAACACATCGTCGTTGCCGGGACAAAGCCTCCCATGTGATAATATTTTTGGAGTTATACTGACCCGCAGAACATACATTATGAAGAGCGAGAATACCTTGACAACATTCA